>NC_092876.1:140441799-140741799 GCF_028372415.1 Notamacropus eugenii | reverse complement strand
ATTTGTTGTGAAGAGTAGTTATAACCTGGAACTTAGTGGCATATCTACAAATCAGCAAGAAAGGGCTGAACAAGCTAGGATCAGGGACAAAGAAGCAAGCCAGCTGGCCTGAGAGTGAAACACAGAGTAATTGCCTATTAAAAGTCTGATTCTGAAATTAAATCTGGGTCAAGCTAGTTCACATAAGGCATATATGACAGTGCAAAAAAAAAATCCCCAAGGGCTCTGAGCCTTTCTGAAACTCAGAAGATTCCTTTGTAGCAGGCTGGACACGCTCCCTGTTCCAGCCAGTTTCTGAGGCCTTTCTTGCCCAATGATCATTCCTATTTGATTCAGCCAGGCTGCCCCCAGCCAAGACCTAGCACCTTCCTGCCCCTCAGTCAGCTAGCATTTATTAAACAACTACTATACGTCAGGTACTCCGGATACAAAGAAAGGCAGTTTCTGTGACGTAAGAGAAAGAAAAACTAACCAAACTTACCAAGGCAAAAAATGACTTCCTCTCTTTGGTCATGATGAGGAGGAGGATATTTCGATAGTGTACTTTATACGTATCTCATTGGATCCTCATGAAAATCTTGGGAGACAGATACTATTATTATGCACATTTTACAGATGAGAAAACTGAGGTAGGCAATGTAACTTGCCCCAGGTCGCATAGCAGATAAGTGTCTGAGGTCAAATCTGAACTCAGGTCTTTTGACTCCAGGTCTACCACTCTATCCACTGAGCCACCTGGCTGCCATTGGGTTAGAGCAATGATGAAAAGGTCAGTAGACTTTGGTATGCCAAGCCAGACAGAGGCCTCTCTGATGATGCAGACCTCATACTCCATTCTCCTTCTGCCATGGCACAAAGATTAGCCTGCCTTGGATCCCTGCACTTTCTTGCACCCTTCCTGATTCAACCTGATTCTGCAAATGGGTATTTCATTTTAGGCCCTGACTTTCCCCTTGTGAGAGTTAGAACATGGGAGAGTTACTTTAGACTTTACTAATGGGTCTTATTCCTTGTGAAACCATCTCTAAGTCTCATAGCTCTTGTTAGGATTGTTACCTAATAATGATAATAGGATAAGGAGAGCATCAAGACCTGTGACTGTATTGGTATGGAGTATTCTCAATAAGGAAACTCAACAATGTAGGGCAGTACCTCCTCTGAAACTTACAGGTTTAGAGTGTTGCCTGGAATACTGAGATGCCAAATGACTTTTCTAGGGTCAACACATGTCAGAAGCAGGATTTGAACCATGGTCTTACTGGCTCCAAAGCCAGCTCTCCATCCACTGTGCCATACTGACTCAATATATAACAGTAATAAAAATCTTGTATTTAGGTGGTATCTTATCATTAGAAAGTACTTTCCATATATTATCAAATTTAATCCTCACTTAACTCCTGGGAGTTAGGAAACTAATTTAGTTAGTATCAGAAAATATAATAGTTAGTATCCTGAGATTTTTTCACATTATAGGAAAATATTTGACCATTCTGTGGAAGAAGTAAATTCAGGCAAGTATCACTAGAGAAAAGAGAATGAGCAAAGTCAACAGTCCCAAGGATATAGTCTACAGGAGAAAAAAACCTTGATTTCTTGAAGTCAAAAAGACCTAAGTAAAAATCTAGCCTCAGACACTCACTAGCTGTGTGACTCTGGGAAAGTCACTTAACCCTGGTTGCCTCAGTTTCCTCTTCTGTAAAATAAGTTGGAAAAGAACATAGCAAACTACTCCAGCATCTTTTCCAAAAAACAAACAAACAAAAGGACAAAGGACATCACAAAAAATCAGAAAGGACTAAAAAATGACTGAACAACAATGACGGTAAAGGTTGCCAAAAGCCAAAAATATTCAGGAAAAATTCTATTTGGAATTGCCCCAATTCCATTTTGTCACCAGAAATTTCATAGATATCCCAGAGGTGAGCAGCATAACCATCAGGATCCACCAAAAGTGAATTGATGCTCCAATCAAGGCATAGTTTTTGAACAATCATGGACCCCCAAGCCACAGACCTCTTTTCTCTTCCCTCCTTCTCAGAATAATGCAGATGAGGACGACAGCCTTCAGCACTGTAACTCACTCAGAAATTATTTGACCCTCTCTAGGTTTCCTCATGATCCATGCCAAGAAAAACACGATTTACAAGACCAATCTTGCTGTTCAGCCAGGTAGGCCTATGAGGTTTCCTCTTTTCCTTTTGTACATTAAAAAGTAGATGAACACAGAGATAAAGGAGACACTCACTCTCTCCTGAGCAGGATATCTGCTGACAAGTATGACTACTGAAAGTATCTTCACCTCAAACTCATCTATTGCTAGTGAGATCAAGAGAGAAGAAGAAAGTTCACTCCTCCTCATCTCTCTAAGTGAATTGTGTGATGGTGACCAGAGGGGAAAAGAAGTCACACACAAATGGATCCAGAATACTGTTGATTTTACAAGATGTTAATGCTGTGTGGAGCTGGGAGAACAAATTGTGTTTTATATTTAACTGCAGCAGGAGACTTTATGCTTAATAGGTTTTTTAATATAGTTTGACCTAGTACTGTCAAGAGAAAAACTACATTTTGTTCCTGCCTTCTATTCAGGACATGATTTCTACAGATAAATAATACGTAATGCAATTTCTATTACTCAGACTGCGTTTTACACATCTGTTTTATGTTTCATTAATGGCACAACAAATGAAACCATCAACTATCCTGCTTCTCTATATTAATTCAACATGTAAGAAAAATGTGTGATGGCTGCAGACAGCCGGGCCGATGACCGTGTCAGGGAAATCCTCTCGTTTACTTATGGTTCGGCAAGGGCTGCCAAAGCACAAATCAGCGTGCTGGCAAATGGCGAGCTGATTCACAGCTTAAATCAAGGATAAGCCTCATAGCTGAATCCACGGAGGAGCAGTTTGGAGCCCATTAAGTACTCATTTAACTCAATTTCTGGTACTAAACCAATGGTGAATAACCAACAAGGATGGGCATGAACAAAACTTTGGTAGAAGCAATATGGTAGGGATGGCATGGTCTTCTTTAAAAGGTAGCTATCCTGTCTTGCATCAATAGAAAGGAGTGCTGAGGCGTCTCCCATAATGCTGGACATAGAAAGAATACTTCATGGCTGTTGTTGTTCAGTCGTTTCCGACTGAAAATTCATTTGAGGTTTTCTTGGGCTTTTTGGATTATTTCTTAGACTATTTTGCTTTTCCTTCTCCAGCTAATTTTACAGATGAGGCAACTGAGGCAAACAGGTCTATGTGACTTTGCCAAAATCACACAGCTAGGAAGTGACTAAGGCCAGATTTGAATTCAGGAAGATGAGTCTTAATGACTTCAGGCATGGCATTCTATCCACTGTGCCACCTAGCTCCATACTTTATGGACATGCTGCCAAAAGCCATGGTGGACGGAATGCTGGCCTTGGAGCCAGAAAGACTCCCTTCATATTCAAGTCCCACCCAGACACTTAGTAGCTGTGTGACCCTGGGCAATATCCCTAAACTGTGAATCTCAATTTCTTCATTTGTAAATAACAATAGCACATAACTCAAAAGCATTGTTGTGAATATCAAGTGAGATAGTATATGTAAGGCACTTTGTATACTTAAAGCCCTATAGTGATGTCAGTTATTATTGTTATTACTCCTATTTCATAGACCAAGAATATGTAAGAAACCAGCCAGTCTTTCATGGCAAAGAGAGTAAGTGCAGAATCCTGAAAACCAGTTTGTATGGACTCAGTCCCTCAGTCCCATGTCCTCCCCATGTGAAGACGTTTCTACTGACCATGTGCTCAGGCAAATATGTGCTTTGAATTGCTTTTTTTTCCAGCAATAGTGATGAGTTTGGGCTGAGAAAGTCATATTTTCTTATCCATTTTCCCTTCTTAACCAACGTCCCCACAATTGTGGGGCAACAAGCCAGGGTTAGTGATGTTGTCATAGCAATTAGAGAGCTGGAAGGGACCTCAGCGATTATCTAGTCCAACCCCATTATTTTACAGATGAGGAAAGGGATGCCAAAAGATGGTAAATGATTTGCCCAAAATCATATATCAACTTAGTGGCAAAGCCAGGACCAAAAATTAGACTACTCTTTCCATTTTATTATACAATACTTCAGAAAAGAGATTTTTTTTTCCTTCAAGTACAAATAATCAGACTGTTTGGCCATGATCACAGACATCCCTATGGTATGCAAAATCCAAGACTGAATCATACAATGTATATACTCCCTCCCTCCAATTTTTTTTTTAATTATTCAGGTTAACATGAGAATCAAAGGCATCCTTGAAGGGAAAAAGAAGTTATAAAAGGAAAAACTGAGATATATGCACACAACAATGAGAAAAGAGAAATCTTACCCATGTTGCCTTAGTGAGCTTGTGTAATGTGTAGCCAAATGTGTAGCTAAAGTCACAAATTATGTGAATAGTAGGCATTTCTAATGAATTATTCTTATTATATTATATCTCCACCCAGGATTCTCTCTTAGAATATCTAAATATGGCACATTTTATAACCTACCATCAACATTACTGACAAAATTGCTTCTGGGAATTTCAGTTCATCGGTCAAAAAGCATTTATTAAGCACTTACTATGTGTCAGGCTCCATTTTAAATGCTGGGGAAATGAAGAACAGTGAAAAGTATTCCCTTCCCTCAAGAAACGCAAATTCTAATGAGAGAGACAACATGAAAATAACTAGGTACTTACAAGATATATGCAAGGTAAAAGGGAGGTATTCAGGATATGGTTTATGTCAAAGTTTCCACAAAAAGAGGAAAGAACCCTTGGTTCCCCTGCAAACACTCAGGCTAACATTCAATATATTGAGCAGAATGCAGGCTTTATTTCCCTTGACAAAAAATAAAAAACATATAGGTCTTACACTTGAATCCATGAACAGCCAAAACAAATATCCTTTCTTCTCTGATAGGTCTCTACTTCCCTGGGTGGTTATTTGTCTTTCCATCTCTAAGAGGACTGTGGCATCAGGAAGGTGATGCCATGACTTGCAAATGAGTTGGATTTAAGTGAAATAAGACTGAACAAAGTCACCAGACTTACTTTCTCCTCTGGAGTCATCTGGGTCCAGTGACAAGATATAAATCAGGACAACTAGAGGTAGCCCCACTCCACTTCCCCAGGACCTCTATAATTAGGCATGTGCTAGTAAATGTTTAACAATCAGGTTACCAAAACTGCACAACAAACTTTTAAGATAAATCTTCATTATTCACATTTCTCCACCACTTTAGTAAGTCTAGACATAAAACAGTAGCGCAAGCCCTGATTTGTAGCATTTGCAACTCCTGGAGTGTAAATACTCACACTGAATGTTTTACAATCAACTCTCAGCATACCCTTGTCTACAGTCCTCTAGATATGTAACATTATCTTGGGAATCAGGATCCTCCAGCAAGGGAAAGGCACTCAGAGTTGCTAGAGAACCAGCTCCTTTCTCTCACAACTGCACAACCACCATAACTCAGAGAACCAGAGAAGGACAAGGTATGAGCTTCTGCCTCCACCTCATGTTCTTGTTGCTTTTCATTCCCAATTCCTACTTGATTTAGGAACTTTGTTTATCAAGAGCATCTCCTCTCCTCTGCCAGGAGACTTAGTCTAGGGACTTACTATCTAGCAACTCATTCTTGAGAAATTCTCATTCCTGAAGCACCAAACTTGACTCCCAACCCCCAAAATCATCCATGTAAACCACCCTCAAATGCAGTATGAAAGGGCCAGTCAATGAGTACCCAAGATGAGCACCTTATTACAGAGACATCATCACTGCCAGGCCAAAGTCCTTAAGTAGTATTGTTGACAAGGAGTCAAGCTTGATAAGGCATAAAACTTGTCAGAGGATTCTTACAAGAGGGTCTTACTGCTCTCTACATATGTCTATGAACTTCATTTTTTAAAACTAAACGATAATCTCCTTTTCCTTTGCCCTTTAATATCTTCCCAATGAGACTCATCCAGGAGAACCATGCAAGACTGACATTCAGTGCAAAAACTTGCCTCTCCTGCAGTCCCCTCTCTTCTATCTGCTTTCCTCCATACCACTTGGACGAGTTGAGAGTTTATAATTCTGTTCCTTCTGGTAACGTGGAGTACCATCAGAACTGTTACCTGACCTATGCAGGTAGTCTAAGCAGGCTAGGCTTTTCTGATCTCTACACCCTCAGTACTTACAGATCTTTCCATCAGCCCCTGAAGCTGAACTTTCTTTTTCTGGGTTGTGTTCCCCAATTAGAATGTAAGTTCATTGAGAGCAAAGACTTTCTTACTTCTCTAGTTATATCTCCAGCATTTACTATAGTGCTTGGCATGTAGTAAGTGCTTAATAAACTTTTTTTTCATTTATTCATTCAATTCATTCATTCATTCTGTTCATAGGACTATCTACCACAGTTAACTTCCTAGGTCACAGTTAAATTCCCTGTTTGTAATGGGAGTAAAGAGAAAGAAATACAATTGAGGGTACAACTGTGTACTTTGTAAAGGAAGATAGATCAGAAATCCATGCCCTGTGACCAGTCAGGCACTCTACCCTAGATCTTTCAAAGAAAGCTGATATTTGATTGTTGATGCCAGATGGCTCTTTGGTATCATGAGGGAAATATCTTTCTGCTTAAAAGCTTAGCTCCAAACAATACGGACTGCCCCCTTATCTCGCCTTATCCTGTGCCTGTGGAAACCAACGCCCCTCTAAATCTTTGATTCTGAAACTTATCGAGCTATTTGCTGATTTAAAGTTTCTCATTTTTCTATCATGGCAAAGAAAAAATAATTGTCCTCTGGTTGATCAAATCCAAAAAGGTATAAATTTGACAGGCATCAAGGTTGAGCCATATTTGCGGACCAATAGCATTTGTCAAAATGGGGTTTAATAATACACATTAAAGAATGTTGTGTAACAAAGCCCAGTGGACTATCCATCCCATTCACGACATTCAGAGAACTACAATGGAAGACCCCCAGGGGCAGCCTGACTAAAGACAGCTTTAGAGGAAATGTTAGTAGTGCATTCTGATCTCAGAACACACTTTTGGCAGTCTTAAAATAGATCACCCTGAAGGTGACAATGATCCTATGAGGAGACTGGACAAAGAGGTGCACAGTGGGTACTGTTTATATATTTGCAACAAAGCCCCACCTGTCACAAAGATGAGACAAGTCACTAGGGCCAGAATCCTCATCTTGAAATAGAGTAGAAAAGAGGAGAGCATCAGATCCCCTAATGCCATTAACGAGAAAACAGAATCACTTCTCTCTCCTTATTGTTCTTTATGCAGTGGGGATTGCTTCCAACTGGCATTTCTGTTTTCTTGTTATATCTATTGCCACTAATTACACTTTTCTTTTTTATTCTTCCATCCTATCCTTTCTTTCTACTTTCATATGTCAAACAGATGCACTCCAGCATGGTTAAGTTTTGTATAGTTGTTTTCCAGTTTTGCCAGTCAGTACTCAGCTGTTGTCCACTATGAGAGTCTGCCAAAATATGCTGTTCCCCGAAAGCCTCTAGTTTGTGGCTAAAATGTTCTCTGCGTTGAGAGAATACTTACTATTGGGGCCACGAATAGAGTTCCTAAGTGTTTATAGAGCAATTTGCAGTATGGAATTTTCATATTACTTCTGCTTCCAACTACATCTCTACAAAACCTCTTTTCTCTCCTTTGTAAAAGACTCATCGATGACTGAATCCACAGGAGACAAAAAATTTGGCCCCTATTGCCACACCCTGTTTTGTCTATTTTCAGGGAGGTGGAGATGTTCCGCAGGGCAGACTTTGAACATGATATGGGCACAGCCAATCAGAAGGCAAGAATCAAAATAAAAATGTAAAGCCAGTTTTAGAGGAAGGCAGAAAACGGAGGTGAGGGAAGCAAACAAGTAATTTTTTTTTTTTTACGATGAGCAAAGAGAGGGAGAGTTGTTGAATGTTCCTTCGTGAAACATTTTTCCTTTCACTAAAATTTTATAGTCATCCAAGGAGTTTTCAACCATTTTTAAGGTGTGAAGCCTTCTGTTTTTCCAGGTCTTAGAAGTTTCAGTCCTGATGTGGTGCTGGTGGTGGGACCAAGAGCAGGCAATTAAACTTGGGCTGTTAGAACCATATTTTCTGTAGAAAGGGACCCCTAAAATACCTCTTAGAACCTTGGGGCCTAGTGGAACACCATTTGGTAAAAGAGCTAGTTAGCAGGAAAAATTCCATCTGTAACACATTTCCTGTGGTTTGTTTCTTACCAACTGGATTGCTCTGGTAGTGTTTCCATAAGCCAAAAGAGCCTTAGAGTTGGACTTTTGGTTTGTTCCCAACTCTGCTATTTAGCTCATTATGTGTGTGACCTTGAAAAAGTCTTTTATCCTCTCTGGGTCTTAGTGTTTTCATCTGTAAAATGAAAATGTTAGAGATGATGAAATGCATCTTCTTCCTCCTCTGGGTAGAAATTGGAATATTTCATACACTGTCAGACACAAATTGCTGTATCAGCTGGTTTTGTTTTATTGTTTTTCTTTTCTACAAGAGGAGGTGAAAGATATACAGGGAATAGACTGCAGTGTGAAAACAAAAAATCATCAATAAAACTTTTTTAAACGAAGGTTTGAACTAAGTGATCCTGAAGGTCTTTGCAAGCTCTAACATTCTATTATGCCATGGGCCTATTCAATGAATATATTGTGGCTACTGCTGCCTCAGCCTTTAGTTCCTGCATTTAAAAAGCAGCATCACATAGCGAATAAAGAGTCAGTCTCAAAACCAGGGCAAAATATCTGGGCAAGATATTTAACCTCTCAATGTTCTAGGAAACGATTTAAGACAATCAGCTACTGAGAAGGTGCTGACCTGCACTGGAAAGGAAAATGTCTCACCAGAAATATTCTATACCAGTGAAATCCCAGGTCCAGCCCCTATGTCCTAATCTCTGCTTTGACGCCTAAGATGGAGAATCTCATACCAGAAAATGTATTCTCATTTCCATTAGTGAAAGACTGATTTTTCACTTATGAGTATCTGGGTTCAATGCCATCAGGATATGCTGTATGCTTAGTTAGAGTAGATGGCTGCCTGCATGACATAATTTTATAAGCACCTAAAGGTCTATCTTCCCTAGACTATTTCCCCCCAGCAATCTGACATCATGCCTTATTCGAGTTATTAGAACCACTCCTTTCAAGTAAAGCAATGGGTTTCTAGAATACTGTTGATGATACAAGCATGCATTCTGGGAGGATATAATATTTCCATTACTAAAAAATTCAGTTTGTGATCATGGAGCAAATGCTATCGAGTATTTCCATCATTTCCACCCCAGTCATAATTTCCTAACTTGGTGAGAATCAGATTCAGAATAGAAATTTCCCTTGTTAGTTCTTCCTCCTTGGGAAATAGGAATTATCATTAAGAAATTAGTTGCTTGATTTTTGGCAGAGACAGTGTTTGGCACACAATTGCTTGGGGCCATAGCCTCCCCTCAGTCCAGGCCACCTGGGCTTTCCTGGCACTATCACTTGCCTCATTGGTTTTTTTGTCTATTTGAAAAGTTGTCTCAGTTTTCTTTTTTGGTTTTGTTGTGCTTTTCAGTGAATATTCCCATAGTTGAAGAACTTCTCATAAATATACTCCTGTGCCAGACTACTGATCTTTTCCCAAATCTCCTCATCTATTTACTCTTTCTGGCCAAGTGACCTGCAGTATACTCTAACATCAATTTTGTTTCTCTTTTCCTTGATCTTTACCCAAATCCTCTCTACTATATTCCTCCCCAGTGAGTTCCTGGGGTTTTTCAAATGAGTATATCTTGTGAATATCTTGATAACATATACTAATTCCAACTTTACCCTCCCTATTATCCATTCTGTTCTTTTAAATGAGATATAGCCTTTCCAATAGTCTATATTCCAGTGATCCCACCAGTTTTAAGAGATGCCAGATTTGATTCCTTATATTAGGGTAATTTCGTTCCCTTTTGCTTGTTACCCATCCCCAATGTATTTGTGTATAAAAATCCAAAGTCATAGACTTTATTGCTGGTTTTCTCCTTAAATTCTATCTCCCATAAATTACTTTACTTTTCTACTTTTGTATTTCGGTCTTTTTTTAAATAAAAAAAAAACCTCCTAGACTTCATGCTAGCAGTTCAGAGTTATCACAAATGCTTCTTGGCCGTTATTAGTCAATGGAGAGACTCTGGTCTCTCTGCTTCTGGGTGCAGCAATTTGGAGGCAATGTGGTATATAGTATAAAGTACATTGCCTCTTAAGTCAGAAAAGCCTGTCTTTGATGCTTATTACCTATGTGATCTTAAACAAATCACTTAACTCCCCTGGACCCCAATTTCCTCACCTGCAAAATAGAATATTCCTCTGAGGTCCCTTCCAGTTTGGCCCCAACAAATACATATTTCCATAGTGCTCATGTGGTCATGCCACTGTGGCTACAAAATCCAATGCAGAAGTCTCTCCCAGGCCAGTCATCCTTGACTTGGCTCCTGCCCCATTTTGCCAAGGACTTATTTCCCAAACTGTGCCTCTGAGAGAGATAGTTTGAATGAGCTCATATTAGCTCCATTTGGCACAAAAACTCTGTCCCTTCAGAGGCTGGTGGCAGGCCTCTCTTCTCTCCAGTGTTGTAATTATGTTTCCTTCTAGACCTTCACCCTGGGCACTGGTCCAGAGAAGACATGTCTTATTCTGTGAGGATCCTTGGTAGAGTCCTGGTAGTTAATGGGTATTTGCATGGGGACAATAAGAATTGCTGAGTTGTTACTTATGTAATTCATTTCCCAGACATAGTGTTTTGGGGTTTTGTTTGGATCTTGTGTTTTGTTTTGCTAAGAACATGCCTCAGTATAGAGGACTATGTCCATCATAAGGAAGAACTTTTGACCTATGGTACAGGAATACAACCGGTGCTGCCAATAACTCTAACAAAGCCTGAATCCTCTTCTCTTTGCCTTCTCCAGGCTTCCCTATCTTCCTTTGGGTACCAACTAAAATCGCACCTTTTGCAAGAAGCCTTTCCTGGTCTTCCCCAAATGCTAACACCTTCCCTCTTTTATTATCTCCAATTTATCTTGTATATATTTCATTTGTATGTAGTTGTTTGCATCTTGTCTCTCCTGTTAGGCTGTGTCTCCTTGAGTATGGGGACTATTTTTTCTTTTCCTTGTATCCCTGGTGTTTATTACAGTGCTTGGAAAATAATGGGCATTTAAGATTGCTTATTGACTTAATGGCAGCTAGGTGGCAGTGGATAGAGCATCTTCCTGAGCTCAAATCTGACCTCAGACACTCACAAGCCACCCTGAGCAAGTCACTTAACCCTGTTTGCCTCAATTTCAGGAAGAGGAGGACACAACTAATATTGATTTGACAGAACCACCCATATACCCATTAGGACACATTCTGACACTCTAGCTTTAGGTTTATTCAACCCCTACTAAACACTCTCTTTTCCAGGCAGAGACTCTTGGGGGCACAGAACTGCTAATGGCCTCCCTCTAAAAATGACCTCTTATTCAATTTATAAATGCAATACCCACCCCCACCTCCCACCCCCACTTCCATTCTACAACTCCTACTCAAAGGATTAGAAGTTGAGTTCCCAGGGGACAAATACCTTGGGTACTAGGAATAGTATCATGAAAGTCTACTCCTAACACTGTAACTCAAGAGTACCCACTAATATGCTCCCCATTAGTGGTTAGACCATAGATCAGTTTGGCTCTTAGCAAAGACATTTACTCAGATAGTATAACTAGAACAGTAGTTATAAAACTCCACCCCCCCCTCAAACTTGGAGTACATTTCTCCACAAATGCATGTAGCACTTGTGGGGAAAATGACCTCAAAGTTATAGAAAATTATAATGAAGATCACATATTATATACATACATATATATGTATATGTATGTAGGAAACTCACAACTCCCAGTACTACAGTACCTAGAAGTCCATTCTGTCTTGAGTACAATATACTTCTGTTGGGTGAGTTCCTCAGCTGGACTCCCAAGGTGTAATTTTTGCTCATCTTGACTATCAATTGCCAGAGATCCCAGTCCTTGAAGCTGTTTGAAGATGCTCAGATGACCATCCCTCCGTATCTAAGCAACATTCTAAGACTATCAGTGTGTCTCTGTTCCCCTCCAGATGCAATGTTTCTCCTTTGGTCCAGTAGCTCCAGTTCAAAGTGGCATGATGGGAAGTAAAGGGGAAGAGAGAAAATTCCATTCCCCTCCCCTCAGCTGTCCATATACAGGCACAGGAGAATCCTCCCCAAATATGTCTAACTCACAAATTCTGGAATCTATTCAAGGCTTAGGTATTTAGAGCCCTCAAAGGCATGGCAAATTCCTTTGCTCAGCTATTCACAGTAATTCCCCTCTTGAGCCAGAGAGGCATTCACCTAACAAAGGGATCATCAATGTAAAGACATAGCTTTTACAGTTCATCTAACACCTTGTGATTATGGGAGTTATGGGAAGCTTTATGACTATGAGAGTTATGGGACTTCCCACGACTCCATCACTAAGGAAAGGAGGGAAATCCTATTCCTGCTCCCTTATATGTATATACAGTCTATATGCTCTTATACATACATGCTGTTTTCCTTGTTAGAACATAAACCACTGAAGGACAAGAATCTTTTCATTTTTGTCTTTGTATCAAAAGCACTTAGCTCAGCATCTGGCACACAGTGGTTCTTAATAAATGCTTACTGGATGATTGATTGGACTACCTTCCTTATTTATTCATTCAAAGTTATCTCTCCCAAGAATTATATCCATCAATCTCTAACTTTTCGATCAATCAATCACATTTATTAAACATTTACTATGTTTTGGTACAGAACTAAGCGCTAGGGAGAACACACAAAAAATGCAAAAATAGTCTCTGTTTTCAAAGAACTTACCTTCTAATCACAGAAACAGCATGCATACAAATAGATACATACAACATGGGAGATAACCTTAGACAAGAAAAGTAGCATCTGGGATCACAGGAACAGGCATCTTGAAGAAGGTGGCATTTGAATTGAGTCTTGAAGAAAGCCAGGAATTTTAAGAAATGCATGGAGGAGCGGGAGAATTCCAGGCATGAGGGACAGTCAGTGCAGAGAGACAGAGAGCGAGTATACATGAATCATAGAGTGTATGAAGAAGAGCAAATAATAAGGTTACTAGAAAATTAGGAAGGAGTCAGGTTATAAAAACATTTTAAATGCCAAGCAAAGGAATTCAATTTTTTATTTTTGAAGTAACAAATATTTAATGGAGTTTATTAAATGGTGCGTGGGAGGGAAGAAAAATTATTTGGGTAGCTGTGTGGAGGGATTGACTGCAGTGGGGAAAGATTTGGGGCCAGAAAACCAATTAGAAGATGGTTAAAATAGCTCAGGAGAAAGGTGTTGAGTGTCTGAAGTAGGTGGTAGCTCTGTAAATGGAGGAAAAGGTATATAAACCAAAGATGTTTAAAAGATAGAAATGTCAAAAATCAACTTTGAATATGTAATTGGATATACAGGGTAAGCGAGAATGGTGAATTGAGGACAATATCCAGATTTCCAACCTTGGAACCTTGTGACTGTGAGGGTTATTTTGTAGCTATCCAACCAAACAAGGTATTGATCAAACACAGTTTCACATGAAGAAAATTCTTTACAGAAGAAACACTCTATTATGTTGCGATGGCTTGATATGTTAGGTTTGCTATCAGTCCCTCAAAGGTTTAGGACAGAGATCAATTAAATTCTTTGGGGAATGTGGGATGCATTTGGAGTGAAGAGCCAAGTCAGGATTTAGTAGAGCATGGCAGCAGAGGTTATTGGGTACCAAAGAAAAGGGTTCTGGATTGTATGATATAAGGGAATGAAATGGCATCTAAGAAACTCAATTCACTTTACAATTTTCCCTAGGGCTGCTAGCAAACCTACCATTTAGATTGTTCACAAGTGTTTCAAGACTATCAGCTGTGAACTACTAGCAAAACTTAATTCTTATAGAAAGAAGGTACCTAATTTAATCACTGCCTTGCAAATTCAATATACTTGAACCCTGAATCATATTAGTTATACTTCACTGAAAAATTCCAAGTGATTTAAAACTATGTAACCAGAAGCAATTGGTCTACAGAAAAGTAGGAGGTGAGAACCTGAAACCAAATTTGGAGAGTTTTATTTTTTAAAAAGATACATTTAAATACAAAAATATTATAATTGAATCAGCCAGTACCCTTAATATCTTTACTTACAAATAACTTCATGAAATTATGGATTAATTTATCTTCTTTCATGTGAAAATTATGGTTATCTTTGTAGGTATCTTGTTCCCTTGATAGAATGAAGGCTCCATGTGATAATGTCTGATCTAAACTTTGTGTCTCTTCCAGTTCTTAACACGGTGTTCTGGACATAGTAGGTCCTTGATATGTATCTGCTGAATTATACTGAAATGTGACCTGAATGACAAGAGATGTCTAAGCCAGGCCATAAGAAAAATAAATACGAAAGTAAAGAACACATTCTAGAGAAGACATTAGGAAGACTTAGGAAGGATGTGATGTTTTGATGCTTCAGTACTTTGAGGAAAAACTCATATCAATGAAATCATAGTTCCTCAGCTGGGCAATTCTTGTCTGGGCAATTCCATAAATCTTCCATTGAGGATGCACCCAAAGTACTGGAGGTCTTCCTCTAGGTCTTTCCATATTGAGTGGATTCCAGTACAACATTTGAACAGTCTGACTGTCATCACTTGCTTTCACTATGTGACCTACCCATGTCCTTTTGTAGTCTTACAGGTCTTAGATAATGTTTTATATCAGTACTTGGCACGCTGTCCCTCATTGATAGATCCTGTAGCCTACTAAAACTCAGCATATGGTTCATTGTTGATTGCCCTTTGAGTCTCCCTCAGTTTTGATTCTGTATAATATGATAATTCACAAACTTATAGCATTATTAAGAATATATATAGTTGTTGAAAAGATGGGTTTTTGTTTCAGGAGTCAGTTTTAGATCATTGAAAATACTGTACATTTTCATAAATACAGTGCAATCGGATCTCCCCCTTCTATTCAGCTCTGTATCTAGCTTACTATCTAACTGGAATGCATGTCTAAAATGTATAGTGAAGGACTAATTCAGTGGGCTGCCATCCAACTGAATATTTTAATCTGGACAATCCACAAAGGAAAAGCCAAGTCGATGAAAGTGTGTTATCCAAAGCGGACATGATAGCCATTTTCATATGTTTGAAGTTCTGTCACACATCAGAGGAAATGGATTAATTTTGCCTAACTCCAGATGGCAAAATTAGGAACAGTAGCTGGAAATAACAAGGAGGCTAACTTGGAGTCAACTTAAGGAAGAAATAAAGTTCTATTGATTTCTGAGATTCTGTTATTCTATGTGCAGCTAGGCGGCACAGTGCATCGAGTATCAGGCCTGGAGTCAGGAATTCCTGAATTTAAATCCAGCCTCAGAAACTTGCTAGCTGTGTGACCTGGTCAAGTCACTTAAACCTGTTTGTCTCAGTTTCCTCATCTGTAAAATGAATTGGAAAAGAAAAGAGAAAACCACTCCAGTATCTTTGCCAAGAAAAAAAAAAAGTTGACTCGACTGCACACACACACACACACACACACACACACACACACACTTTGTACTATGCAATCATTTACCTGAGAGCTAAAAGAATTCTTCTACTTGATCATCTGATTCTTCCTTCCCAACAAGGAATGGAAGATTGAAGAAACTGAGTGAGACTTGAAGATGATTATCCTCTCAAGTTAGCTAGGCCACTTGAATTCTACATCAGGTTCCTGTATGGCAACCTCCCAAAATTTACAGTGAGGCTGGAGGGAGAACATTCCAGAATGCCTGAGAAGAGCAAAGGACAAGTACATCAAAGACAACCTTCTCTAGCTTTACATTTTGCTTATCTGAGAGAAATGATTCCTAATAAGATTTCAGAGACCTGGGAGAGATCACATTCTAATCAATCAATAAACATTTATTAAGCACCTACTATGTGCCAGTCACCATGCTAAGGACTGGGAAAACACAAACAAGCAAATGAAATTTTCTGCTCTTGAAGAGCTCACGGTCTAGTGGAGGAGACAGCATGCAAACAACTACATACAAAACAAACTATATGCAAGAAATAAGAAATAATGAACAGAGCGAAGGCACTAGAGTGGAGAGGGGACTGGGAAAAGCTTCCAGAAGGTAGGGCTTTCTTTTGGACTGAAAGAAAGTCAGAGAGGTCAGGAGTCACAGCAGAGGAAGGAGAATGCTCCAAGCACAGGGGACAGCTAGGGAAAATGCTTGGAATGGAGAAGTAGAGTATCTTGTTCATGGAACAGACAAGAATACAGTGTCACTGGATCAAAGAGTATCCCAATGTACTAGAAAGAAAGTTCTAGAGATTTCATGAGGGTGACACCCAATAAAGGTTTTTTTCCAATTCCCATGACCTCAATCCAGGATCCTTAAAATAGGGTATGCTTGAGTCAAACCGGGTGTCCAGAGTCTATAATGTCTAAATGCATCTACATCAGAAAGATGACCAGGGCTAGAAAACACAAACCCCATCTTCCTTCAGACACACACACACACACACACACACACACACACACACACACACACATCACACACACTTCAGTTGCTGCCATTTAGTCTTCTTAAAAGAACACCCCAGTACAGTGGTGTATCTTATCTTGGCCATGAGTTCATAGAGTTGGATTCAAAACTGGGAATGACTTAGTTAGCTAGTCATTAGTAAGTAAGAGTAATACTCTTTTTTTTAATTAATTTATTTTCAGTTTTCAGCATTCACTTCCACAAGATTTTGAGTTCCAAATTTTCTTCCCATCTCTCCCCTCCACCCACATCAAGAGATCATGCATTCCGATTACCACTTCCCCCAATCTGCCCTCCCTTCTATTACACCTCACCCTTCTCTCATTCCCTTCCCTTCTATTTTCTTGTAGGGCAAAATAGATTTCTGTACCCCATTGCCTGTATTTCTTATTTCCCAATCTCATGTAAAAAAAAATTTTAACATTCCTTTTTAAAACTTTGAGTTTCAACTTCTCTCCCTTCCTCTCTCCCCACCCATCCCCACTGAGAAGGCATGCAATTCAATATAGGTTATACATGTACAGCCATGCAAAACACGTCCATCTCAGTCATGATGTGAAAGACTAACTATATTTTCCTCCATCCTATCCTGCTCACCACTTATTCTATTCTCTCTTTTAACCTTGTCCCTCCTCAAAAGTATTTACTTCTAATTACCCCCTCCCATTTACCCTCCCTTCTATTATCCTCTCACCCTCTCACTTATCCCCTTCCCCCTTACTTTCCTGTAGAGTAAGACAGATTTTTCATAACAAATTGAGTATGCATGTTATTCCCTCTTTAAGCCAAATCTGTTGAGAGTAAGGTTCCCTCTTTCTCTCTCCTCTCTCCCCTCTTCCCCTCCATTGAAAAAGCTTTTCCTTGCCTCTTATATGTGAGAGATAATTTACCCCATTTTATTTCTCCCTTTCACCTTCTCCCAATATATTCCTCTCTCCCCTCTTAATTTTATTTTTTAGATATCATCCCTTCATATACAACTCACCCTATGCCCTCTGTCTATATGTATATAATCCCTCCAACTACCCTAATACTAAGAAAATCTCAAGAATTACAAATATAATCTTTCCATGTAGGAATGTAAACAGTTCAACTTTAGTAAGTCTCTTATGTTCTGTTTATCTTTTCATACTTCTTTTGATTCTTGTGTTTGAAAGTTAAATTTCCTATTCAGCTCTGGTCTTTTCATCAAGAATGCTTGAAAATCCTCTATTTCATTGAAAGACCATTTTTCCCCCTGAAATATTATACTCAGTTTTGCTGGGTAAGTGATTCTTGGTTTTAATCCTAGCTCCTTTGACCTCTGGAATATCATATTCCAAGTCCTCTAATCCCTTAATGTAGAAGCTACTAGATCTTGTGTTATCCTGAATGTGTTTTCATAATGCTCAAATTGTTTCTTTCTGGTTGCTTGCAATATTTTCTCTCTGACCTGGGAGCTCTGGAATTTGTCTACAATATTCCTAGGAGTTTTCCTTTTGGGCTCTCTTTCAGGAGGTAATCAGTGAATTCTTTCAATATCTATTTTACCCTCTGCCTCTAGAATGTCAGGGCAGTTGTCCTTCATAATTTCTTGGAAGATGATGTCTAGCCTCTTTTATTCATCATGGCTTTCAGGTAGTCCAATAACTTTTAAATTGTATCTCCTGGATCTATTTTCCATGTCTGCTGTTTCTCCAGTAAGTTATTTCACATTGTCTGCTATTGTTTTCATTCCTTTGGTTTTGTTTTCTAATTCTTTGTTTTTTTATAAAGTCATTAGTTTCCATCTATCTGCTCCATTCTAATCTTTAAGGAATTACTTTCTTCAGTGAGCTTTTGAACCTCCTTTTCCATCTGGCCAATTCTGCTTTTTAAGGTAGTCTTCTCCTCATTGGCTTTTTGGATCTCTTTTTGTCATTTGGATTAGTCTATTTTTAAAGTGTTATTTTTCTTCAGCATTTATTGGGTCTCCTTTAGCAGGCAGTTGACTTATTTTCATGATTCTCTTGCATCACCCTCATTTCTCTTTCCAATTTTTGTTCTACTTCTCTTACTCAATTTTCAAAATCCTTTCTGAGCCCTTCCATGGCCTGAGACCAATTCATATTTTCCTTGGAGGTTTTGGATGTAGAGTTTTGACTTTGTTGTCTTTTTTTGTTTGCATATTTTGGTCTTCCTTGTCACCAAAGTAAGATTCCATAGTCTGATTCTTTTTCTGGCTTTTGCTCATTTCCTCAGCCATTTACTTGACTTTTGAATTCTTTGTCAAGGTAGTTCTCTGCTTTCAGTGGGGGGAGGGGTGTACTGTCAGCTCCTCAATCCCCCCCACAATCTGTGGGCCTAGAGCTCCAGAAACAACCACTACCTCTTCCCCTGCTGTGGTTGCTGTGGGATTCCCCTCTGTCACCCTGGGGCTGGACCACTCTACTCTGTCACATAGATCTGAGAGGTTTTTTCCACTGACTTTCCAATTTGTCCTCAGCATTTTGGGGTTGTGAAGTCTGGAAACTGCCACAAATGCCAGAGATTCAGTCCCTCCTAGACCTGCTCAGGTCCTGTCTGTGCTAGTTTGGCCCATACTGAACTGTGCTCTGCTCTTAGGGTGGCTTGATAGACACTTCACATAGACTTTCCAGGCTGTCTTGGGCTGGAGATTTGCTTCACTCCATCATTCTGTGGGTTCTACAGCTCTAGAATTTGTTTGGACTCATTTTTACAGGTATTTGGCTGAGCTTAGAGGGAGAACTCTAGCAAGTCTCTACTTCTACTCCACCATCTTGGTTCTTACTCATTAAAGTAAGGTAGTACACTTAATAAGAGTATTATTGGAATGGGTGTCTTTCTGAGGTTGGCTCTATCTTAAGGAAAGATATGTATGCCAACTTATGAACTTACCAATTTCCCCATCATTCCAGAATGAGGACAAGTGGTGATTTTACATAAAATGAATAAAAGGTAGTCTCTGTATCTCTGCCTCATAGTGCTTGGCACACATATAGCAGATATTTAATAAATTCTTGTTGAGTTGAACTAAATCACCAAAGTTTGCTTTTTTTCCCTAAAGATGTTTTCTTCTCAAAAGTCATCTCTTTGGGAAAAGGGTAGAAGTTAGTTACATGGTTTAAGTTTTCTTCCTTATTCCAAAGGTATCAAAATCAGAGAATCTCTAAACTGCAAGGGGCTTCAGTGGCATCCAATGTCCAGCCACTTTATGAGTAGGAATATTCTCTCCTGCAAAGTAGTCATTCAACTTTCAGTAAAGGACATCTAGTGATGAGGAACCCACTATCTCACAGGGCAGCTAGCTCCTTCTTCCTTTAGAAAGTCCTCAATAAATTCCACTTCTCTGAAATGTTTGTCTATTGCTGCTAATTCCACTCTCTTGGCCAAAGCAGATCAAATCTAATCTCTCTTCCAGGTGACAGCTCTTCAAACAGTGGAAGAAAGCTGTCATATCTTTCCCCAAAGAGTTTCTCCCCCATCCTGTTTTCACCTTAGTGTCCCTAGTTCCTTCAATTACTTCTCATGTGACACAGCCTTGAGTAGTACCCTTACCATCCTGGTCATCCTCCTCCAGACATACTCCATTTTATTCAATGTCCTTTCTAGAATGTGGCACCAAGAAACAAACACACTGTTCTGGCCAAGGTATAGCATCTCTTGCCAGCATCCACTGTGCTCTGGACCCTATGTGTCTATCAATACAGTCAGATTACATTAGCTCTTTTTGGCAACTGTGTTATTCTGTTGATTCACATAGAGACTGTAATCCTTGGAGATTGTCAGATCTTTTACATAACCTGTGGCTTAGTCATGTTTTCCCATCTAATACTTGTACAGCTAACTTTTTTCCTAATCCATATGTACAGATTTATATTTTTCTCCATTAAATTTAATCTTATTAGATCTGACCCATTATTTTAGACCATGAAGAACTTTGGAAATCTCATGCAACATATTAGCTACCTCTTCTAGTATTGTGCTCTCTGCCTTCATCCATGTCATTATTAAAAAATAATGTTGAATAGGATAGGACTGAAAACAGATTCCTATGCACTCTTCTGGAGAACTCCCTCCAAGGGGACATCGAACCATTAATGACTACTTGGGCATTGGTCCTCCAATCAGTTCTGAATCTACCCAAGAGTTCTTTTACCTAGCCCTTGTTTACAGGGATATGAGAGCTTTTAAAAATGTTTGTAGCATTCCCCTAGTCTCCCAAGCCTCTGTCAAAAAAAGGAAATGAGATTAGTCTGTCCTTGATAAATATATATTAGCTCTTAATGATCACTGCTTTCCTTCTAAGTGTTCACAAGCCAGTTTTTTAATAATTTGTATTGGAATTTTGCCAAGAACTAAAGTCAAATTCACTGACCTATGCCTTGAAGAATGTACCCACTTCTCTTTTTTAGAAAGTGAGAACAACATGTTCCCATCTCATAGTCTTTGGCACCTCCTGTTCACTACAATTTTTAAGGAATCACACCAGTTTTTTTTAGTACCCAGGATGTCTGGGCCTGGCAACTTTATATCTTTTAAGGTAGCTAGGAACCATCTTATTATCTTTCATTCATCTTCAGTTTCAAATCCCTGTTACTCATTTTTCTTCTATGCTTCCCCAGTTAGCTTTACCATTCATAGCCTATGTGATCTTTGGCTAATCATCTGTACCTCAATGCCTTCATCTGTAAAATGAGGAAGCTGTACTAGGTGATCTCTAAGGTCTCTCCTTTTCCTAGGTTCATGATTGCCCTGGTAGGGAAAACAATAGCAAATTTAGAATTTAGTAACGTTGCCCTATGCCCTTCATCTGTTATTCTCATCCATTCTACTGCATTTTAATTTTATTGTTTGCTTTTAACAAAACTGAAGAAGCCTTCCTACCTACTAAAGGATCCAGATCTCCTTCATTCCCTAGAAGTACTGCTTGGTCCCACTTGAAAAATTTCCATTTTTCCTTTTTGTTTTTCACCAGCTATTTCCTGGTGAAGTTTCCCAGGTATCATCAGCTCTAGGTTAGCTATGTACTGGAAAGTGAAAGTATGCATGAGGATATTTTGGGTGGTGGACAGTCATATAGACAGGCAAATAGAATTACTACTGGTTGTCAATGACATGTGTGCTATTACAGAAAAATTAGAGCTATTATGAAGTTGGACTCCTCCCCTCCCTGTAAAGACCATATAGAAAGTGGATTCCTCTCCTTCTTTGAATTTCATTTATACATTGGCTTGGGTTAAAATGACAACAACTCTGAAAAAAATTAAATACCTCCTGGAAGAGTTGAACCTCTTCACTAACTTTAATTGGGACTTACTTTCATCCCACTAATGAAAATATAAGTTCTGGAAGTGGGAAATTTGATCTGGAGGGAAGAGCAGAGAGATGGAGATGATTAGAGCAGGTTACTTCATGAATTGAAAAATGTGACGAATCTGTGTATGTGAATTAGTCTAACTAAAACTCCTGTCAGGGGCAGTTCAACGGCACAGTGGATGGAGTGCCAGGCCTAGAGTCTGGTCAGGAAGACTCATTTTCCTGAGTTCAAATTGGTCTTAGATACTTACTAGCTGTGTGACCCTGGACAAGTCACTAAACCCTGTTTGCCTTACTGTTCTCACCCATAAAATCAGTTGGAGAAGGAAATGGCAATCTACTCCAGGATCTTTGCCAAGGAAACCCCAGATGGGGTCACAAAGAATTGATCATGAGGGAAACAATTGAACAACTATCACTGTACTTCACCTATACATTGACACTTATGCCTTCATTCTATGACCTTTTCCTAAAGGAGCTTAAAGCTATAGTAAGTGTAATATATTGGATAAAGGACCGATCTCAGTCAGGAAGACCCAAGTTCAAGCCTTACTATGGACACCTGGGACCCTGACAACAACACCTCTGGCAACTATCCTGCAATGAATAATTTTACTTTGTGTTGGTAAACTCCTCACCAGTAGTATCCTACTCCAGTGCAATCACAGGTCTGGCAAAAAGCAAAGTAATGACTAAAAGACAGAACATATCCCAATTTCTTTCTTTCACTAAAGCCCCTAGCTTCCTTTAAGGTTCAATTTAATACTTATCCTGATGGCCATATTTCCTACTGCTCTTCTCTGACAAATTATTTTGCATTTTCTTTGCACATATTTTTTCATTTTTTTTCTGTATACAAGTTATTTCCTCCAAATAGAATGTAAACCTCTTGAGTTTCTTTCATTTCTGTGTCTCCAACACCTCACATATAGTAATATAATACCATAATGACTTCATAAATGCTTATTGAGTTGAATTGAAACAAATTCTTCTAGCTCTAGAAAAATATTAGAAATCTCAGGAATACTGTGAACCCCCCTTCCTATTTTTCCTATCTCAGTTCTTTAATGCCTTCACCTTTTCTTCTCCTTTTAGGGAAATTCATTTTTGGGCTGGCGGAGCTGTAAAAGCACCTTACAGCCAATTTTAATTTTCTATTACTGACCTCAGTGAGGGTCAGGATGAATGCAAGAGTTAAAACACAACACATAATCTCAAGCCTGGATAGAGTAACATTTCCCTCTTCCCCTTGTGCTGTTCAAATCCATCCTATCCTTCTAGGCCCACCTTAAATCCCATATCCTCAATAAAGTCTTTCTGCTTGCTTCCATCCACATTGATCTCACTCTTTTCTTACATTCTATCGCACTTAATACTTGTATCATTCATTTTGACAACCTCTGGTATAGTTCTGTAACTATTCCCAATTAGATTATAAACTCCAGGAAGGAAGATACTACGTCTTACATTTCTGTCTCATTATATTCCCCTTGGTACCTAGCACAATACTATGCACATGGAGTGAATGTTCAATGAATATCCTAATGTTCTAGAAGTGAGATACGAAAAGAGATTTACTAAAGAAAGATAATAAGAGTTTAGAAGATCCTAAGATTTAGAGCCAGAAGAGGTCCTTAGGCAGAGCTGTAACTAGTGTGGGATATAACTGAGGCTTTGTTACAGGATGCTAACATTTAGAGGTGCCAACAGCACTTCCTCTGCTACCTAAAAAACCACACCCTAGGCTAATTCTTTCTTGTCCAGTCTGGAACCCTCCACCTTCCTTGGCCACCTCCACCCCCTTTCCTCAGTCTCCCAATCAGAGTGTCACAGGGAGTAATTCCTCCACTTTAGTATCCCAGGGGAGTTCTCTCCCTAGATCCTCCCTCTCTCTAGGCACAAAAATTCCTCTTTATGGCTTTGACAGTAGAAATTGCCAAGTCTAAGAGTCTCCTTTTATAGATTAGCAAATTGCAGCTTGGAGAAGTTAAACAACAAAGGTAAAAGTACGTGACAGAGGCACGATTCAAACCCAAGTCCAATGCACTTTATATTGTATCACCATGCCTCTCAATCAAACTAAGTACAACTGGATATTCTCTATGGTAATGAAGCATAAGAAGGAAATGAATGACCCAAAATGCACAGTGAATTCACTAAACCTAACAATTCATTTCAGAACTCTTTCCCAGAGAACCTTTTAAACATAGGTGCTAACAAGGAAAAATACTAATGATGAGTTTTTTTGTCTTTTTGTTGTTGTTGTTTCCCACTCTAAGTGCTAATAAATCAAGCAACTGACAAAGGCAAATAGAAGGAAGTCAAAGCCAGGAGTCTTCATGATTCCAAATTCTTATAATTGATCCTGGCACATTTAAGAGCAAACGCTACCAAAGTAATAGTAGGTTCCATGTATGAAGCACTTTCAAGTTTACAAAATGCTTTGCACTTATTACTTCATTTGGTCTTCATAACCATCTTGTGAGAAAGGTAACGGCATCATAACCATCAATATTCCCTGCAACCAATTAACCATCCCATTAACCACAAGTAGAAAGAGAAGGGTGGCTAGCTTTCAGATCTCTGCCCTGTGGCATATAGAAAGCCATTTCTGAAGGTTATTCTGCAGTGAGAAGGTGTAAAAGGCATCCTCCCCATCACATGTTTCCTCCTCCCTCCAATGACCTGGGTTTGCTTTTCTGGATAGCCCCAGAATCACTGGATCAGTGACTTTAAGAGCCTCTACAATTCTTTCATATGTAACCCATGTCTCTTTAAGACCTTCACTGTGTCCTTTAGAATACTATCACCCTGGAATCTACAGGGCACATGGCTGTCATCAAATGGCCTTTTAGACAACATACATGATGCAAATGCAGCTCCAGAGTCAGGGTTTCACAGCGGTGAATGTAACTGCATCATGCAAGGTGAACCATGGAAGCCTAATAAATGGGTTCATTCCTGATTAGGGAGGAGCTTGTAGTAGATGCAATAAAGGGAGGAAGGGGAAATCATAGACTTGGATGTTGGAAAGGATCTTCTGGGTTAACTATCCCAAACCCTTCATCAAACCCTCATAAATGAGGAAACTGATGCTCAGACAGGTTAGTGACTTGTCTAAATCACACAGATAGGAAGTAGTAGCCTGAGGACTGAGCCAAGTCCATCTGATACCCCATCCCTTACACCTTCCATTACACCATTCTGCTTGTCCAAAAATAATAATAATAATAAGTTAATATTTATATACTGCCTATCAGGTGTGAAGCATTGTGCTAAACACTTTATGAATATGTGATCACAACAACCCTGAAATACACTGTTATTATCCTCTTTTTAACATAAGGAAACAGAAGTTAAAGTGACTTGCCTGAGACCACACAGCTAATAAGTGTCTGAGGTTAGATTTGAACTAAGGTCTTCCTGACTACAAACCCAGCTTCCCTATCTACTGTGTCACTTAGCTCTATCTACTCCAACTGCCTCATTTTTGAGATGAAGAAATTGAGATATGGAGAAGTTAAGCTTGTTCAAGGTCACACAGCTTGTTAGTGACAGAGTCAAAAGTACAATGTGTTCTGATTCCCAGTCCTCTAAGAGTAGAGGTCAAAGCCACTCAGCTATTTTACCGGTGTACACTTAATCAAGTAAGAATACATTTTTACCACTTAACTCTAATATGTTTATTTGTCAGGCAGCTATGTGGTACAGTAGATAGAGTGCTGCTCATGGTATGAAAATTCTAGCTCAGATTTTGCTTCAGATACTTAGCTGGGTAACCCTCTGAGCAAGTCACTCTTAGCCTCTCTAATCCTCAGTTTTCTCATCCGCAAAATGGGATTAACAAAAAAAACTTACCTCAATAGGTTGTTGGAAGTATCAAATACGATAATATATGTAAAGCATTCTGCAAACCTTAAAGAGATACATAAATGCTAGCTCATGTTATTATCATTAAGAACATGCAACAGTTGGTCAATCAAAGACTTTAGATGAGGTACAAAAAGTGTTCAAAAACTATTGGCTGCAATGAAATAGATCAGGTACACAATACACAGTAGTAAATGACTATAGTAAATGACCAATATATAGTAGTAAACAGTAATCTAAGTGTCTGCTAAACCCCCAAATCCAAGCATTGGGGCAAGAGCTCACTATTTGACAAAAATTGCTGGGAAAATTGTAAAGCATTCTGGCAGAAACTAGGCAAGATCAACATTTCACACATATACCAACATAAAGTCAAATTGATTACACAATTTAGACATAAAGGGTGCTATCATAAGTAAATTGGGGAGCATGGACATTTTTATCTGTTGGTTCTATGGATAAGGGAGGAGTTTATTGCAAAAAATAGAGATAATCACAGGAAGTATAATGGATAATTTTAATTACATGGAATTAAATTAAATTGTACATGATCATGATGGAATACTATTGCACTGTAAGCAATGACAAAGGGGAATGATTTCATAAAAGCCTGGGAAGACACACGAAATTATGCAGAGGAAACTGAGAAGAACCAAGAGATCCGTTGTACACAGTAACAGCAATATTGTATGATGATTAATTGTGAGTGACTTAGTTATCCTGATCAATAAAATAATCCAAAACAATTCCAAAGGACTTAGGAAAAAAAGTCCTATCCATCTCCAGAGACAGAACTAATGACTTCTGAGTGAAAATTGAAGTAATATTTTTTTTCACTTTTCTTCTTGCTTTTTTCTTTCGGCAATATGGTTAGTATGGAAATTTATTTTGCATGATTTCACATATATAATTGATATGCTATTGTTTGCCTTCTCTTTATGTAGAAGAGAAACTGGAGAGAGAGAATTTGAAACTCAAAATTTAAGAAAAATATAAAACAAATGATAAATTAAAATAAAAGAATAAGAAAACCATTGGATGAACTGCAGTGAGTAGGCACAAGAAATATGGTTAAAGTGAGTGGAACCCCTATAGCACCGAGAGCCAGTTCAAACCAAGAAGAGTCAAGACTCACATGAAAGAGAAGAAAGAGCTGCCCCAAGTTAGAATCACTTGGGGGAGAGAAGAGCATGAGCATTGAGCTAGGTTTCCTGTTTATCCCTTTCTTCAGATGGAAGAGAGCCTTGTTAGCTTCAAAGAACCCAGAGAATTTTGAACTTGCCATCTTCTCATCTGCATCCCTGCAATAGATGGTGCCTGCATCAAGTGTCAACACCAAGCCAGACCTAGAGTCAAGGCTCAAGATAGCCCAGCACAAGAGCTCCCACCATGTATAAGGACATTTGGAGGATTCCAATGAAAAGACTTTCTGGAGCTCTGAGTTATCATTGGATCATCTGTCTAACTAAGCTTCCACTTACTTTCCTCTGGACTCTGTATGTCCTAATGGGAGAATGTTTTACAGATTTTTAAGGGTGTGTATGGCAGGGCAGGAGAGGAGGGGACAGGAATGTACCAACTATATCACCATAATTAAATGGCCCTTTGTTAAAACTAATTAAAGCTAGATGTCTAGTTGAAGTCAACTGATAATCATGGTAGAAATCACACTGATAATAGCATTAGCAAGATACCCCAAATCTTACTCCACTGGGGCTAGCAACTCCTAGAACCCCAAAGGGAAGTAGTTGGGGTAGTCACCCCAGAGTATATGCTACATTTCATTACATTACGGGTGCTTCTCACTACCCCTTGACTGCTAAGCGTATTTGATTTTGTGTCTCCTTCCTTTGGATTTGGGGCCAAGGAGATGCCTGTAAGATGAATCACTGTCCCAAGGAGCTGGGGGCTGGGAGTGTAGAGGAATTCACTCTTAGTTAGTATGTGACACTTAGCTTCTTTGTAGGCTATTACTACTCTCGTTTCTTAGTATGAGTCTGTCCTTTCATGTTCCCATCTAATGATTGCAACACTCTGCCTCCTTTATTTATTAACCAAGTTCCCTCTTTCATTCTCCAGGCTTGCTCCTGTTCCCTATCACTTCAGATCTTTTAAATTCACCTGCCTGTGTACATTTTCCCCCTCAATGCGCTGTCAGACCTTTGCAGGAGCAGATTCTCGCAAGCAGGTAACAAATATAATAGGATTTTAGCTGGAATAGTATGGGAGTGGAGCACCTAATTGGGATATTCATGTAATTATCCCAAAAGGTCACCTCCCTTGTCCAAATCACTGCAGCCTCCAGAGCTATTTCTAAAGTCTCACTTTAATAACAAGGCACTACCTGGGGTATGTGCTCTATCCCTGAATCATACAGCATAACTCTCCTCCCCATTTCAATTTTCCTTTGTTATAAGCTGCTACAGAACCTCCCATCTATACTCCTAAATGCCAGCTGAGGTCACTGCTGCTGCTGGGGCTCTACCCAAGACTGTAGAGTGAGCACCAGATGCCCAGGTCATACCCCAGTGTTGTTCCTACAACAGGAAAACAGCTAAGCTGCCTAAAACAAGGCAGCTTTTCTGCTCTCTGGGACAGCTGCCTCATTTCAGCTGCATCATATTCAAATAACTTGGGTTTTAGGGTGATTTAATTCAATGTGTCTTCTGAAGGGGTTTAAAAGCAGGGTTCCTGAATTTCTGTTTTTAAGGCTGTGTTCCCTTAAAGATTTTCTGGGTGGTTTATCAGTAAGCCAACAAGTCTGGGGCTAAATTCTTTACCTCCTTTTAAATTGTTACAGTTTTCATCTGTCAAGCTGAAAGCCCCCAGATCTTCATGCTGGAGAAATAGAAGCAGTGTTAAGGGGGATACACAAGTTCATTGTTTTTGCAGCACCTCATTCAATTTAGTATTTATTAATGAATATACCATAGTTGCAAGATGAATCTGACATCTAAGGAGAGTCAGTAGGTTTTGTTGCATTTTTCCCTCCCCCAGATGAACCTTATTCCCCAAACTGCCAGGTGCATAGATTCTGGTCATCTTCACTGGAATGCTATGTTTTCTGGAAAAAATGTCTTTCCTGATCTTTTTCATATGTGTTTAAAGTGATGCCTGGTTCTTTGATGGTTGAAAAGCTAATGCCTGAATCAAGGAAACACTTTAATGATCTCAATGTGGCCAATCCCAGATGTTGCTATCCTCAAGAAGAGAAAATTCATCTCTTTAACCCAGGTTCTCTTTGTACTTTACCAATTTAACAGGAAGCCCTCTAAACCCATAGCGACGAATTCAAATAGAAATAAAGACACTACACCATACAGAAGGGTCCCAACAGGCTGCATATTGACCTAGAAAACTGCACATTAACATTATCTATGTTCTGTTGCATTTTTTTTATTTTCTTAAATATTTCCCGATGACATTTTAATCTGGCTGTGGCTATGATTTGACACCTCTATTCTAAACTACCCTTCATCACTCTTATTTCATAGTTAACATTTAGGTACATAGATTCTGGCCTGTGACAAATGTAGACTGAACGTGAATGTGCTAGTCCATAAGGAGGCTGTCCATGTAGAGCACATACTGATGTTAATCTGTCATCGTTGTGTTGAGAAGCTCAGCTCCCTGGTTTGATCCAGCTTCTCTGGCATTTTCAGATTTTTGTCTCCTCGTTGGATCTTTGTGCTCACCTGGCCTCACCTTATTCCTACCTGCCTACTTGAACTTATGTACTCACCTTTGTCTGCCCCAGTCTCCCACTTCTGTTTGCCAATTTGTGGGGATAACATTTTTCTTCCTCTTCAGTTTCATAGTTTGGACAGATGTCCCTTATTTTTTATAATGGTTGTGATCATCAAACAGTTGTTTCTGACTCTAGTGCATGACTTCTGTTTATTAACCCTTACCTGGCTGCCATTCAATAGGATAGGACATTGGGAGAAAAAATAGCTGTAAACAGTTTCCTTCCCACATATATTGTTCTTCGGTTTGAAAGTCAGATTATAATTTCTGAATTCTCTAAGAACTTACACTAAAGCACTAAAATGAAAGCTCCAAAGTATTGTAAATAAATAAATAAACTGTTGCTGTTTGCCTAAAGTGTCTCTTTAAGCTACTGGCTGCCATGGTGATGGGCATCATGAAATATGTAAAGAGCTAAGAAGATACAGTAGAAATAGAAATAAAATTTTCAAACAAAATGGGATCCAGGAGGAGACTGACCAGTTTCTGAGTATATTCCTTCAAATAAAATGATTCCTCCTTTTTCTCAAAGAAGTGAATATTCATACACACCCCCCACGCCCCACCAAATGACAGCCTTCAAGAAGTCCAGTGCCCACACTAGGGTTTTTTTTATCTCTATCTTTTTTATGTCCTGAACACATAGTAATTTCTCCTGCTGCCCTATTCCTTCAGTTCAAAGGTTACCTCCCCCACAAAGTTTTCCATGGTATCCCCTAGAAGAAATATCTTACTTTTTCAGAAGTGAATATTTTGTACTTCTTTTCTGAGCACCAGTTTCACATAAAGTCAAGTTAAAAAGTATCACTAAATACCTTTTGGATATCTCAAATGGAATGCACAGTAAGCATCTCAAACACATGTTCAAAATAGAAATCAATGTCTTTTTCTAAAAAATTTCCAACTTTCCAACATTTCCAACTTTGTGCAAAAGTTTTAAATTTAATATAATCAAAATTATCCATTTAACATACAATAATGCTCTCTGTTTCTTGTTTAGTCATAAATGTTTCCTTTCTCCTTAAATCTGACAGGTAGACTATCTCATGCTCCCCTAATTTTCTTATGATATCACCCTTTATGTCTAAATCATGTACCCATTTTGACCTTATCTTGGTATACAGGGTGAGATCTTGGTTTATACCTAGTTTCTGCCAAACTGCTTTTTACCTTTCCCAAAAATTTTTTTGTCAAATAGTGACTTCTTGCCCCTAAAGCTTGGATCTTTGGGTCTATCAAGCCCTAGATCATTATGTTCATTTGCTGCTCTGTATTGTATCCCTCATCTATTCCACCAATTCAGTACTATATTTCTCAGTCTGTACCACATTGTTTGGCTGATTATCTATTTGTAATACAATTTGGGATCTAGTACGGCTGGGTCACCTTCCTTCATATTTTTTTATTTTGTTGGTTCCCTTGATATTCTCGATCTTTTGTCCTTCCAGATGAATTTTATTTTTTTCTAACTCTATAAAATAGTATTTGGGTATTTTTATTGGTACAGCATTAAATAAGTAAATTAATTTAGGTAAAATTGCCATTTTTGCTATATTGGTTTGGCCGACCCATGAGAAATTAATCTTTTTCCAGTGTTCAGATCTGATTTATTTTTTGCAAAAAGTGTTTCACAATTGTGTTCATATAATTCCTGGGTTTGTCTTGGAAGGAAGACTCCCAAATGTTGTATATTGTCTAGTTACTTTAAGTGGAATTTCTCTTTTAATCTCTTGCTGGTAATACATAGACTTTTTGGTAATACATAGAAATGTTAATGATTTATGGGGGTTTATTTTATATCCTGCGACTTTGCTAAAGTTGTTCATTGTTTCAAATAGTTTTTTAGTTGATTAATGTAGCATGTAGGAACTGCTAAATTTTGTCTTGTCCTGACTGTGGCTCCGCAATATTTGAACTATTTCATCCTAGTTAGTTGGAATATTCTCTCCTTGATCTGGGTTCTCTGGAATTTGGCTATAATATTTCATTTGGGGATTTCTTTCAGGAGGTGATTGGTGGATTCTTTCAATTGCTAGTTTATTCCTTGCCTCTAGGCTATCAGGGAAGTTTTCCTCGATAATAGAATATTCTTGAAATATTATATCTAGGTTATTTCTTTGATGATGGCTTTTAGATAACCTAACAATTCTTAAATTATCTCTCCTAGATCTATTTTTTCAGTCAATTGTTTTTCCAATGATGTATGTCATATTTTCTTCTTTTTTTATTCTTTTGACTTTGTTTTATTGTTTCTTGATGTCTCATAGAGTCATTAGCTTCCACTTGCCCAATTCTGTTTTTTAAGGAATTATTTTCTTCAGTGAGGTTCTATATCTCCTTTTCCATTTGGCCAGTTCTGCTTTTTAAGGAGTTCTTTTCTTTGGTGAATTTTTGTTCATCTTTTCCTATTTGGTCAATTCTGCTTTTTTTTCTTTTCTTTTTTAACAGTATTTTATTTTTTCCCAATTATGTGTCAAAAATATTTTCAGCATATATTTTTACAAGATTTTTGAGTTCCAAATTTTTCTCCCTTCCTTCCTAAAATGGCAGGCAATTTGATACAAGTTATGCATGTGTTATCATGTAAAACATATTTCCATATTAGTCACAGTTGTGAAAGAAGAAACAGAGCAAAAGGAGAAAAAGCATGAAAAAGAATAAAGTAAGTGAAAAAACTATGCTTCAACCTGCATTTAGAGTCAATCAGTTCTTTATCTGGATATGGACAGTATTTTTCTTCATGAGTCCTCTGTACTTGTTTTGGATCATTGTGTGGCTGAGAAAAGCTGAGTCATTCATAGTCATCACACAGTGTTGCTGATACTATGTACAATGTTTCCATGGTTCTGCTTGTTTCACTTTGCATCACTTCATACAAGTCTTTCCATATTTTTCTGAAATGTACCTGTACATCATTTCTTATTGCACAACAATAGTATTCCATTACATTCATTATATCACAATTCGTTCAGCTATTCCTTAATCAATGGATATCCCCTCAATTTCCAATATTTTACCACCACAAAAAGGGTTGTTATAAATATTTTTGCCCATGTAGGTCCTTTTTGCTTTTTAATGATCTCTTTGGGATACATACCTAATAGTGCTATTACTGGATCCAAAGATAGCTTAGTTGCCCTTTGGGCATAGTGCCAAATGCTCTTCTGAGTGGTTGAATCAGTTCACAACTTCCACCAACAATGGATTAGCGTCCCAATTTTCCCAGCATTTATCATTTTCCTTTTTTTATTTTGTTATATTAGCCAATTTGATAGGTGTAAGGTAGTATCTCAGAGCTGTTTTTATTTGCATTTCTCTAATCAAAAGTGATTTAAAACACTTCTTCATATGCCTAAGGATACCTTTGATTTCTTCATCTGAAAACTACCTGTTCATATTGGTTAACCATTTAGCAATTGAGTAATGGCTTATATCCTTATAAATTTCACTCAGTTCTCTATATATTTGAGGAATAAGCCCTTTATCAGAGACACTTGTTGTAAATATTGTTTCCCAGCTTTCTACTTTCCTTCTAATCTTAGTTGCATTGGTTTTGTTTGTGCAAAAGTTTTTTTTTTAATTTATTATAATCAAAATAACCTATTTTATATTTTTCAATGCTCTCTATCTCTTGTTTGGTTTCAAACCTATAACTCACTTAACTTCTCCTTTAAGAATTTGGATGCTATACTACTTGGTGCAGGCATGTTTAGTATTGATATCACTTCATTGTCTATCATACCTTTTGCCTAGATGTAGTTTTCTTCCTTATCTCTTTCAGTGAGGTCAATTTTTGCTTTTGCTTTTCTCACAATCCAGTTAGAGCTGGCCCCTGGAGATATATGATGCAAGAGTCCTGTTCCCTATGCCAGCGAAGGGTGCCCTGTAATCTTCTTCTGACCAGTTGTATGATCCCTTACCATCTGTTGGTAAGATCACCCAAAGTCATCACTGTCAATTCAGTCACCCCCTAGGCCTGAAGCTAGCTTTCCAGGACAAGGCCAGCACTAGACTGCACTCCACTCTCATCCCAATAAGACAGACCTTTCCTGTCAATCTTCTAAGTTGTCTTGTGCTGGAAGATCATTTCACTTTATCCTTTTATTGGTTCTAGCACTCCAAAATTCATTTTGAGGAATTATTTTAATGTTGTTTTGAGGGGAATTTGGGAGAGTTCAAGCCAGTCCCTGCCTTTATTGCACCATCTTGGCTCTGCCCCTTCTATATGGGTCTTTGTTTTTTTTTTTTTTGCTATCAATGACTTCCTTGGGTTATATATCCAGTGGTAGGATCACTGAGTCAAAAGATATAAAAAATTTAATGACTTTTTCATTTAATTACAAACTGTTTTCTAGTATGAGACTAGGCCTTCATTCTCCCTTTCACTACTAAATAAAATACCTCCCTCCTCCCTTACGTCCAGTCACACAAAAGTTAATGCCTGCTTTCATTTCAGGCTGTAACATTTCCAACTTGTGTGATTTTTCTCTGGGCTTTAAGATGAGCATTTATTATTTTGCTTAATAGCTAATTGAGATATTTTCAAGTAGCTTTTGTTGGTTGCTTATGTTGGAAAATCACTTTTATCCAAGATTTTATTTACTTTAAGCAAGAGTTTGTGGCGAGACTCCATGCTGATCATATGAGAGTTCTCATTTCTTCTATATATATTAGATTGTTCATTTCAGTTCTATTTCCATTTTTTGGACAAAAAGAGTTGATTAGCAGGTTCTTCAATTAAAGTAACATCCCTCACACCAAATGTTTTCTTGCTACTTTTTGGCCTCTGGAATGTTTATCATAATGCACAAAGACATAGTCAAATCAACAAAAGTTTTAAAAAGTGCTCCATTTCATCTTCCCTGGTTCCAAATTCATGCTGATTCTATCCATGAGCTCTGATAATTGAATGCAAAGAAAAAGTAAAGAGAAAAAAAGACCCATGTGGAATGAAAGGGCAAGTTACAAATGATGACTAGCCTTCTTAGAATTAGAACAAAAAACTCAGCTCCCCACAAATGAACATATTATTATTTCTCTCACCAAACCACTCTGATCTGTAACAGACAAGCTGATCTTTTCTGCTGAATGAGGACCACTACCTGCCATATTTTCTATTCCAGTCTTCATTCTTCTGATGAAGCTAGAGTGATTTAGGATGACATTTTGTTGCTATGGAATTTGATTTCTCTCTGCTCATTTCAGTGTTTGTTCTTTTGAACATTTATGTTCTCTTAGATTTCTTTGCTTGAGTTATTGCCTAAAAAATGTTCATGCACTGAAGGACTAGGCAGCTATTCAAATCTAAACTCAAACCAGGGAAGGATCTGGAGTCAAAGATTGGGGTTCAAGCTATGCAGCTCAGAAAATAAAAACCAGGCCAATGTTTAATTCATGGGTTGTAACTGTATCTTGAGGGGTTTCAGTGAATTGAGCCTCATTTCTGCGGTTTAGGGTTGTTTTAGTCCCTAAATTTACAGTTGCTTGTGGTTTATTCCATGTATTTACAATTATGGCATTCTAACTTGCCTCTGCTCCAATTTTAATGGAAAACATGGGATGCTTTTGTGCCTTAAGATTTGGTGATATCTACCTCAAGAACACAGTCCAATTCTCCTGAGTTTGAAAGTCTAGATGTTTGTTAGTGCGCAGTGTTTTCACCATGTCAAAGAATCTTAGTATTAGAACAGGGGTGGGGAACCTGAGGCTTCAAGGCCTCATGTAGCCCTCTAGGTCCTCAGGTATGGCCCTTTGACTGAGTCCAAACAAGTTTCAAAGGTCTACACTTGAGGACCTAGGAGGTCACATGTGGCCTCAAGACCAGAGGTTCTCCACCCCATGCAGACAGAAAAAGAAGAATCGAAAATGTGTTGACCAATAAATCTTTTTATAATATTTTGAAGATTTGTATTAATATCTTTGTTTTTATATCACTCATCTCTGCACATAACATCCCTCTCCTCTTCTATACCAAGAGAGTAATCCCTTGTAACAAAGGATAATAAAAGAAAGAGGGGGAGAAAGCAGTTCAGTTAAATCAACCACACATCAAATCTGATAGTACATCAAGTGTTCCATACACATTGTCCCTCACCTCTGCCATGAATTGAGGGAGAAACGTTTTTTTTTCAACTCTTCTCTGGGGACAACTTTGGTCATTATGATTATATATCATTCATTTTTAATTAGTTGTTCTTTGAATTTACATAGTTTTTGTCATTGTACATATTGTTTTCCCAGTTCTGCTTATTTGACTGCATCAAATCATGTGTCTTCCAGTGTTTCTATTAATCCTCCAGATTCATCATTTCATTATCTTGTGATAATATGCCACCACACTCATATATCATGATTTATTTAGTCATTTCCCCCAACAATGGATGTCTACTTTATATTTAATTCTTTGCTAGTACAAAAAGTACTGCTATCAGTAATTAGTTAATCAAGTCATTTACTGATCACCATTATGTGTCTCAAAATGGTCTATGTAAGGAATATGAAAACACAAGAATTAAAAATCCCTTCTCTCAATGAGCTTCCATTTTAATAAAGGAAACACATATATGTATATATGTATACACACACACACACACACACACACACACACACACACACATATATATGCAGCCTTTAGATGGCATGGATTCCAACTATGGCTCTCTAGGTCAACTCTTACTTACACTGCATGTACACTGGCAAGTGTCTAAGGCTCCCAGAGGCAAAAGTAAGAATGGCCAGTGTATTTAATAATAGAAAGCAAGAGTAGAAATAATTGAAATATAATAGTCAACTCATAAAGCTTGGTCATATTCTTCCACCAGTGCACATAATAGTCATGGGGCACAATGTGGACATGCAGAAACTTAGAAGGGAGTTGGTTGGTTGGTTGGTTGTTGTCCTTTGTTCTCAAAGAGGACCAAAATGATATCACCATGATAAGCTCAAGTTTCAGTGTGTCCAACTCTGGCTGAACAGACCAATACAAGCTCAGAATGTCCTACCACAGATTGGGCACAGATAGTCCTTGTGAACATTTGGGGTGGTTATTCCAAATCTGTGCATCCTACATTTACTTTGTGCTGTCTCAATTCTGCTTTGCTCATAGAGCCCAGCACCCTTTCTGATGTGGGCATGGCATGCTCAGCAGTCCTGTACCAGTATCTCTCATGTTGCACAGTCAAATCTAAAATTCTTGAGGGAGACCTTGAGAGTGTCCTTGCATCATTTCTTCTGACTACCATGTGAATGTCTGCCCCATGCAAGTTCTCCATAAAATAATCTTTTCGGCAAACATACATTTTGCATTCAAACAATGTGGCCAGTCCATCGAAGTTGTGCTATCTGAAGCATAGTTTGAATGCTTGGCAGTTCAGCTTGAGCAAGGACTTCTGTGTCTGGTAGCTTATCCTGCCAGGTGATCCTCAGAATTTTCCTAAGACAGTTCAAATGGCAGTAATTCCGTTTTCTGGCATGGAAGGGAGTTACACAAGTGGAGAAACCTATGTGGAACTCACAAGTTTGGACTTCAGGGGTTTGTCTTTAATTCATTTGAGAACAATCTGCACTGCACAAAGACACTTCTCAACTAGTTTTTTCCCTTCTCATTTTCACTACTTTCCTAGTAGGAATGCCACTACTCTTCTATTCTTGAGCCAATGACACAGTGACAAGTTCTTTTAGTTCATGGCCACCTTTAATAGGGCACTGAGAAAATGCTATGCTAGTTTAGCAAAAAAATATATCTTCATTATCCCTGTCCAATGACAAACAGTTCCCTTAAGTCAGAAAACTGTAAAGTTTTCATATTTTTAAGTATCAGATCCATTGGCTAAAAGCCAAACGACTTTTCACAGAAAAGCAGATGCAAAGTCTGTGTTGCCCCTCTGTTTCACCCTTTCAAGCCAGAAAGGGCAATAGAGGAATGCAGTCATCTCTAAAAGGACTCCCCTTTCTCAGGCTATAGATAGCACAGAGACCAATAAACTTAGATGATTCCATAAACTGCAGCAGGATTCACCTCCCCCAAGCAACACAGAAGATAAAAAACTCTCTCAGATGACCTGGCATTTTTCTCTCCAAGCAGCAAAGCAATGTTTATCTTCTAATCAGCAGGTTCACAGCAAAGCAGATGAAGAGTCCTTTTCCTTAGAAAGAAGCTGTTTCACTGTCATCATTTTCTGTGACTTCTTGGGTTCAGCTTACATATCTACTTCTGTCCCTAAGTCTGTCTCTTCCTATAACTTCTTCTCCTTGGCTTCATATATTTTCCAGTTCTTCAAATCAAAACATCTTCATAGCCAGTGATCCATTTTTGCCTTATGACCAAGAACTCAAAAAATCCATCTTATCCTCAAATATGAATCTAATAATTCTTAATGAGTCATATAATCTCAATTATTTGACTTATAATTTTATCACCTGGTGGATCACAATACCTTGCAACTATCATTACCTTAGTCATAGCTCCATCTTCAAACAGGTCCTCTCAGGATGTTAATCTGATGGACAGTTCCTTAGAACAGTCTGTTCTGTCTCATCAACATTTTATTTCAGAGATTGCATTTCTTCACAAGTTGATTTTGTCAGTTTTCCTTATACAGATGTTCTTTTCTGATCTTTTTAACAGCTAAACTTCCCACTTATAAATACAGAATATATATATATAAGTTCATATGTATATGTACACACCCACCCATGTGTATATACACACACGTTGTGTTTATGTGTATACATGTATATGTGTGTAATATGTATATATACATGTATGTATAAACAAATACAAGGCAAAATTTGAGAGGGAAAGAACTAGCAGCTGGGGTATGGCTTCACATAGAAAGTGTTGTTGAGCTGAATCTTTTGAAGGAAACAATATGATATAAATATTTTGGTGTATTTGGAACATATTTCTGGTTTTTGAATCTACTTGGGATACATGCCTGCCATTAAGATCAAAGGGTATGAACATTTTAGTCACTTTTTATAGCATAATTCTAAATTACTTTCTAGAATGGCTCAGTCAGAGTTCTACCAGCAGTGCCATAGTTTGCCCATCTTTATATAGCAGCATTGACTTTTTCTACTTTTCATCATCTTTGACAATTTACTAGATGTGGGATGAAAACTAAGAATTGCTTTGATTTGTATTTATCTTATCATTAATGATTTGTTGAAAAAAATCTTTCATATAGTTGTCAATAGTTTGCAGTTCTTCTGAGAGCTCTTTCAAATCCTTTGGCCAATTATCTAATAGGGAAAGACATTTGATCTTATATAGTTTGTCAGTTCCCTAAATATCCCAAGATAGATGTCCAGGGGTGTTTTGAGGCTCATATTAAATAATAAATGCATTTTTCAAAAATTAAAATGCAATAGAAATGTCAGTTGTTGTAGTTGTTAGCCTCCAGCCTGGTGATTTCATTACCTGAGTCTTCTGCTGCAGTTCTTTTGAATTTAGGCAAGACTTATAGAACAATACAGGGGTAAAAAGATTGGGGAGGGTGGAAAAGATAAGGATGGGGGATGTATTTCCCGTACTTTTAAATTTAAAGAGACAAGTGATGGCTCAGTAGATAGAGTCCTGGACCTGGAGTCAGGAACTCAGGAAGACCTGAGTTCAAATTTGCCCTTAAACCTTTAATAGGGGTGTGTGTGACCCTGGGTAAGTCATTTAACCTCTATTTGCTTCAGTTTCCTCAATGGTAAAATAGGACCATCCTGAGAATCAAACGAAATGATAGTTTTTAAAACATTAGGCACTATGTAAATAATTTTTCCTTTCTTCCCCCTAGTCTATAATATTAGCACTTTCTCAAGTCTAGTCAGTAAATCCCATCCTGATTTGTACCTGAATTTCTGAGGTGTGACTGCTCACACTAGTTATTTAATAATGACTCTTGCAATGCAGTTAGAACTACCTCCAGCATGCCTCTGGAAATATATGATGCAAAAATTTTCCTCCCAATCAACAGATTCCCTTTTTATACCAGCTACATCAATTTTGTTCACACACAAACTTTTTAATTTCATTCAATTGAAATGATCTGTTTTCTTTTTTTCATTATTTCTCTCCCTTATTTGGTTAAGAACTCTCCCCTAGTCATAGATTTGAAAGATGCTGATCTACTTTTCTTCTAATTTTTAAAAATCAAGTTAACTTTAATATTCAAGTCACATTTTCATTTGTGGTTTATTGTAGCTTTTGATATGTTAAATAATTGACCAATAAATTCTGAGAGAGCTACCATTTTATGTTACTACCTATTTTTAAGAACACTGTTTGGTAAAGGTCCCATGATGTCGATGGGATGATTAGAATTTGTGGTGGTCATTTCATCTAAAGGAACAAGTTTTCCTTAAACAATCATGTATTTTTTAAAATGTTCAGATATCATAACCTTTGAGTAACTCAGACCTTTGTGGTAGATGCTTATTGAATTTGAGTCAGGTAAAATCCATGGGATTAGAACTTTTTAAATAAATCACCTACCTCAATAGTAAGTACCTACATGGTGAACAGGGCCATAGACATATGAAAAATTATAAAATTATGGAGTTGAGGTTTTCTGTTGTAAGTCAGGAGAAGCAATATAACAATCCATAATACACTAGATTTGGAATCAAGAAGGCTAGGGTTCATATCTTACCCCAGATTATTTTCCTAGTGATGTAACCCCAGGCAAATCCCTTAACTCCTCTGCGCTTCAATTTCCTCATCTTTAAAATTATGGGGTTGGACCTTGATAGAGCCTAAGGTCCCTTCCAGCTCTAAATCTATAATTCTATGAACCTTCTACCCCAATGCAACAATCTTTTCTATAATATTGCACCCCTTTCTCCCCAGAGGTGGTCATCTAGCCTTTTCTTGAGTTCTTCCAGTGAGAGGAACCTACTACCTCATTGTTCAACTCATTCGATTTTCTTTATTTCTCAAATTCCTGATCATTAGAAATTTTTCTCAGAATGAGTTTCTGTAACTTCCTGCCTTCCAGTAGCTTCCATCAGCTGGTTCTAGTTCTTCTCTCTAAAGCAAAGGTATCAAACAACAAAATTAAAATATAATTGGGAAAAATTTATTAAAGTAAATAAAAACACAATAAAACATAAATAGTAGTTCACTTTAAAACTAAGTATGAGGCCAGCAGAGACTATTATGTATGGATTAGGGGTCTCCATTTCTATTGGAGTTTGACACTATTGCTCTAAAGAAATGAATAGGCTTAAGCCTTCTTCAAAATGATGACTATTCAAACTATTGAAAAGAAGAATAATATCCCATCTAAGCTTTCTCTTCTTCAGGCAAAACATTCCTAATTACTTCTCAGCAATCTCAGCACTATGCCTTCTGTTGTGTGATCTGTCAGCAGCCTCATCTTCTTCTGTCCAGAACCTTGGACTCTGCATGATTCCCCAGGTTTTGATAGGTAAACTTTTGCCCAGAACTAAACAAAATATTTTAGATGTATTGAAACTTTTTCTAGCAATTATTCTTGTCTTAATGTAACCTAAGATCACATTAGTTTGTTCTTTTGGGGGGAGTCATATTATGTAATTATGTCATATGGTGTTTGCAGTCAACTCAAAATCCCAGGTCTTTTTCACATGAACTACTGTCAAACTGTGACTTTATTTTCCAGGACATTTGGAGTTAATCTTACTAGAATCTGGTGCAGGACATAGGCAGCTAGATGGTGCAGTGGATAGAGAATCAATAAGACTCATCTTCCTGAGTTCAAATCTGGCCTCAGATACTTACCAGCTGTGTGATCCTGGGCAACTCACTTAGCCCTGTTTTCCTCAATTCCTCATCTATAAGATGAGCTAGAAAAGGAAATGGCAATCCACTCCAGTATCTTTGCTAAGAAAACCCCAAAATGGGATCACAAAGAGTTGGACATGACTGAAATGACTAAACAATAAGAAAAATGCAGGATATTATATATATTGCTATTAAATTTCACCTTATAAGATCTGGCCCACTATTCCAGCCTTTGAGATCTTTTGAATCCTAATTTTGTCACTTAATGTATTAATCATCCTTTCTGCATCGTGATATTCACAAATTAATTTACTGTTTTTTTTTCACCCATGTAACTGGTAAAATAAATGGAACAGGACAAAGAATGGTATCCACCACTATACTAGAGTCTTCCCTTCAGTTTGCCATTGATTCATCAATTATTTAGTTCTTTTGATGGATTATTTGGGTCTTTTAATTGAATCAGTTCCAAATCTACTCACCTGTGCTTTAATTTAGCCCACATTTCTCCATCCTATCCACAAGGATATTGTGATAGTATGTCCTGTACAGCATGGTCTAGCCTGAGGATAGGTGGCTTTCAGTCTTTCAAGGGACTAATTGAAGTGTCTTGGAATGAGGTGCTTTGGACCCAAAACCAGCAAATAAATAGCATGTTTAGGGAGGGGGAAAAGTCAGAGCTTGTGTTTATAATGAAGTTGTCAGTACCAGGTTAGCCAAAATAACCTGAAAGACCCAGAGACAGATATGCTGATTTAACAAAGAAGGGTCTATTTAATAGCTAGAAAATAGTGGAATCCTGGAACAGAGATGAAACCTAGGGACATGAACTAAGAAGTAAACCAGAAGGACAGGAATCAAGGCATATTCTGAGAAGGGATCTAAAGAAGCTGCAGAATATACAGCACTTTTTACACTCATTTAGTTAGGAGTACATGTATGTTACCTAGCACACAATAAATGCTCATTGACTGAGTCGCACCCCTTATCTTTCTCATAAATCATTATTTTGTTTCTCCTACTTTTTTTAACTTTTGTGTATTCCCAATTAGTTCTCTCTTTCCCTTCTTTGGAAATACCACCATGGATATGAGGTGATTCAATTGTCATATTTTTTTCCTGATGGGTTGCCATAAATTCTGATTTCATGATTTTCATTTCTCTCTTGAAACATTCCATCTTCTCTTGAGAACGCATAACATCTTCTGTCTTATCAATTCTTGATTAATTTTCTTTTGTCTAGCAATATTTAGTCAGAGATATTTGGATTTATTTAGATGTCCTTGTGGCCATCTTCCCTGTTATCTACCCTGTTGATTTATCCGATTACACTCAAGGTTTTAAACTGATTTTTCTTCCTTCTGAGATCTTTGGCAATTTCAATCTTATTTTCTATATTCTCTTACCATTCACTTTCTGACTTCTTCCCTTTTAATGGAGGATCTCCTAAGAATTCAACCTCAAAGTCATTTTAACCTTTTGCTGTATTGAGGAATTCATTTTTCTCCACACTTAGTTCCTGATGTAAAAGACTTTTGGGAGACAGAAGTGACCCCAACTGGATGTCAGTACACCTTTGAGCCTGGTGCAGTCCCACACATGTGCTGACTCCTTGCCTTGGTTTCCTCAGTTCTTTGTTTCTCCAGCTAAGCACAGCTGCAGTACAATATACTGCCATCCCAGGAAGAATGTTTTTCACCTATTCTTTATTTCTGCCTCTTCTGTGGTGGGATAAAAGGGGGAAGAGTTGAATACTGTGGCTTTTTGCCATACAATAGTGGGGTAAGGGCAGGAACAGGGTATGTTATCAGAGACTGAAGGAGCAAGGAAGGAATTACTGAGTACAGCCCAGAGCACAAGCCCATGGATCCTGTTGTACCACCCTACCAGAGCATAAGTGCTAGTGAGAGAGAGGGTGCTGAGTGAGCATCCCTAGATTAGACTTCTCTGCTGTTAATTCATCAAGTTGCACCCTAATTAGGGTTGGGGGGTTTTTTGTTTTAGCCTATGTAGATGGTTGCAATTACTTCTTCTATATAATTCTTATTTTGAAGAGTTTTGAGAGGTTGTAAGGATTTGAGAAAATATCTGGTCCTCAGTCTTGTTGACCGCATGGTCCTCTCGTGTGCCATTACTTCAGACTTTGCTGATTTGGGTCTTTAGTGTATTAGAGTCAGTGGCAGGAATGGGATTTGTCCAATGTCTTGCTGAAATCTAAGACTACTGGATGTATCTATAGCATTTCCTTTTAACCTAACAGACTTGTAATCTTGTCAAAAAAGACGAACTTAGTCTGTTGTGACTAGTCCTTAGTACTTCCATGCTATTCTTAGTGACTTTCACTTCCTTTTTTTTAAAGTGATTACAAAGCATCCTTCTAATAATTTATTCTAAAATTTTTTCTGGATTTCTATCAAGCTTATCAATCATACTTTTTAGAGTCAACCTTTTAAGTACTAGTTCATTTGCCCATCTTCTATTTTCCATGATTCTTCAAGGATCTTGGCAGTACTTGAGCAGTTATGTTAAATTTGTGAGTTGTTTTGGCATCCAACTGGTGTAATTCATTGGGTTCAACAACTGTGTTCTCTCTAAAGCAACTCTATAAGGTTTATATATTAAGTTATAAATGAATTGTAATTTTCATTTATGGAAGTAGTTCTCATGCCTGTTAAATCACAGCTCTTTGATATATTGACAGAGATAGTCTCTTATTATCTTTTTACCTATTGATGCCAAATCTCTCTTAATAATATTTGCTCTACTTTTTTTTTCCAGTCTAAAGACCTGATCCTCTGCTTAGCACAATGTCTGGCACATAGTAGGTACTCAATACATATTTATGGATTAATCAATTCAATAACTCATGCTCAAACCTTAGTGTCATTTTTTACTATTCCCTTACCTCTTATATCCAATCAGTTCTCAAGTTCTACTGATTTTACCTCTGCTTTAACTCTCAAATTCAGCCATTCATTTCTATTTCCTCTGCCATCACATTGTCTTAGGCCCTTATGACTTTTAAATTCTAGGTTAAATAAAATAAAATAAAATAAAAGAAATAACTTGAACCACAATCTAAACTTTAATTAGAAGTAGCTAGGTGGTACAGGGGATATAGCACTGAGCCTGGAATCATAAAGGCCTGAGTTCAGATCTAGCCTTTACTACTTATTTAGCTATGTGACCCTGGGCAAGTAACTTAACCTCTGTCTGCCTCAGTTTCATCAACTATAAAACTGGGATAATAATATCACGCAGTACCTCCCAGGGTTGTTGTGAGGATCAAATGGAATAATATTTGTAAACTGCTTAGCACAGTGCCTAACACATAGTAGGTACTTATTAAATGCTTATTCCTTCTCAATCCTTCCACTTATTTGGAGTGATCTTGGGTAAGTCTCTTAAACTCTCTGACCTTCATTTTTCTCTTTGGTAACATGAGGGGTTAGACTAGATGACCTCTGAGATACATTGCAGCTCCAAATCTGTGATTTTTGTGATTCCAATAATCATGGCTTAGTGGCAGGGCCAGCCTCCATGTCTAAACCATGTCACCTATATTCCTGCATCATGCTCATCTTTCTCATCCCTCCCCTACTGGAACCTTGGACTCTGCTCCTGGAGCCACTCTAGGCTATCATAGGTGAGCTTGGCCTTTATGACACTTCCCACGTATTAATTTCCAAACCAGACTTCTGGACCCATTCTCCTTTATATATCCTGTTCTCCCATTATAATATAAGCTCCTTGAGGGTAAGAACTGTCTTGCTTTCTTGTATTTGTAGCCCCAATACTTTGCACAGTACCTGAAATACAATACATGCCTGATTAATGTTTTGTCATTCATGTATTCATTTGTAGCTAACCTACAAAATCTGAGTTGGCCCAGGCTTCTAGATTAACGTTTTTAGTTTCTAAAGGACTCAGACTACATAGCTAGCCCTGTGTCAGGAGGGAAAGCAAGACCTCTCAGTGGCAAAGCAGGGTGGCCCTCGGGAGTCTGGTTACCTGGGTAGCTTTCCTATGTGTCTGTGTTTGTGTTGTCCTATCCTTTCCGTGTCTCAAGGGAGAATTTCATGAAGGTAAATTAGCTGTAGTACAGGCTGATCATGCTCTTAAGACAAAGTATAAGCTTTCAGCTTGGTTAGCGATAATGCAGTGTCATAAGAACATAGCCAGCTACAGCTTCAGCAATGCCTCCTAGGCTCTTCTCTGTTCTCTCAGGTCCACCTATGTCTGAGGGCTTGGTAGGAGTCTTGAATTCAAAGTCTCTGGACAAAAACTGTAACTGTAGCATACAGCAAAAGCCCTCTTCCTTCCTCTATACTGCCTGAGACATTGATGAGGTCCTAAGTGGGTATATGGGGTGTTCAGAGGAGACAAGCACCTCTGGTGTTAGGGCTTGCTGAACACTTTTCAGGGCTGCTCATCCACCTTTGATGTCCACCTGTCACCCAGCTCTCCCCTGTGTCTCCAAGAAACTACAACATGTGCAGTGGTCACACCCTAGCAAAGCATCTTGGCAAATGGGTTAAACCAGACTGAGGGTCACTGACAGGCTTCAAGCACATCAGTGAGATAATGGGCTGTCTATCCCATGCATGTGAAGACTTCCCCCGGAACAATGTGTTCCACCAGCCATGAAGACAGCTAAAGCCGGCCCTGTGGAGTGTTCAGAGATTGGTTAGACATCAAAGACTCCAAGGTTATTCACTGCATCCTGGGCCATAACCAGTTGTCCTGACTGTTGTCTTGTCGCTGGAAGGAAGAGTGAAGCTGATGACTTTGTGCAACTCCACCTTAATTCTAATTAACTCATGAGTAAAGATTTCACCCCATGATGTCATGGATCCTCTTTGAAAATGAAGGACAAATAACTAGAAGTAGGCTGGTTGAACTACTAAACTTAAGAACTTTTGGAGGTAGCTGATGCTTCTGGCATAGCAGGTGTACCACATGCAGGACACTAAGACAGTTACAGTGGTTCTGGCCATAACAACATGGTTGCTTCCACAGGTTGCGCTGCCACTTTCCTCTACCTACATTCCAACAACTCTTCTGATTTGGGTGTTGGCAGGACCAAAGGGGCCAGATTAGGGTGACATATGCTTATGAAAGTGGGATAGCCCTAAGATTAGACAAGGAGAGACAAATTTAGAGACTGTAGCCATGCTAGCCTCCCTAGGACTGGTATATATCATATGGAACTCCTGAACCAGTGTTCATTTATGTAGCAACCCACCAATGGTTTAAAGCCTGCTTGTGGACCATTGGCAAAGGCCACCTAATTACACTTGAGGGAATGTTTACCCAGGGCCGGAGTAGACCTGACAAACTTGATTCATCTCTGATTAATTCTGGGGCCTCAAAATATGAAATCACCTGAAACTTATGTATAGTAGGATATGCCCCTCTGAAGGATGTCTGAGAAGGGAGTGGTTACAGCAGAAGAAAGGTCTCTGGAAAGTGAATTGGTCTGGCAGGAAAACAATTCACTAACCTGGCAGTCAAGTCACTCAAGCTGGGGCAGGGTCCTCTTTGGGATGCAATGACTTAGGTAGCATAACCCTTGCCTCAGTTAGAAGTCAATGTACCTTTGCTGAACTGTGTTCATTGGACCAAGGCCTATGAGCCTCCAAAATAATTAGACTCTGAGAAAAGCTAAACCAGGTATAGGACTCAACCAACCACTGCCTTGCTATGAGAGAGATAGTCCTCATTTACAGGGGTTGATAGAAGCCCTCAGAAAATAAGACTTTTATATTCTAGCTTCTGGAAAGTCACAAGATCTAAGATGGCAGTCAGGTTCCAGAATAACTTGTAGAACCCATCTTCTCAAATTAATAATAAGCCAAATATAGAGATTTTGAAATTGAAAGAGAAAAAGAAGACTATGGGAAGTAATTCCATAAACTGGCACATCTTCTAATCTGAAATAATGGCATAGGGCTATATTAAGAACCATTTTATAACCAATGAAAAAAGAAAGTTATGACAATAAATTCTAAAGTTTCTCCAAAACTAAAGAAGCCAACAGCAAGGAATTCTAGAGGTTTTCAAAAGGAAAATTGAAAGAGGAATTTAAAATGGAATTTAGAACTTATATCAGAACAAAAATCAGAGCTGTCAAAGAACTCATTGAAATACAAATAAGAGAGTTGGCAATTAGTATACATGGCAGAAAAATCTCTCAAATAATAATAATAGCTAGCATTTTATGTAACACTTTAAGGTTTGCAAAACATTGTGTGTACGTTATTTGATCCTCACTTCAACCCTGTGAGGTAGATGCTATTGTCCCCATTTTACAGATGAAGAAACTGGAGCTGAGCAAGGTTAAGTAACCTGTCCAGGGGCACAAGTATTTGAGATGGAAATTGAATTTGTCTTCCTGATTCCAAGTCAATGCTGTTAACCACCATACCCACTGTACCACCTAGTTGTCTGCCATCTCAAAGACAATAAAATCTCTGAAAAAGAGAATGGCAGAGGTTGAAACACAGGAATAGGGAGAGAATTCCAACAAAGAAAACTGAGGAGACATCAGACAGGATAGAGGAGAATAAGAAAGAGCACAAGCTCTTGAGAGGGTCCAGGAGGAGAAGGTGACAGTGTCAAAAGGCAAAGCAAGGTCAAGAAGAATGAGGATTAAGAAAAAGTCATTCCTTTGTGTATTCCACCCCCTTCACCAATTTCCCATAACAATAAACCAATCCTGTAGGTCTTTTAAAAGGAACAATTTACAGTAACTAACAGAAAAGGTGAGAGGGTCAGACAATGTACAAATTTTTATAATTTAATCTTTTCCCAAAGCAACAAGTATAGTATTACTTGATTTACCCAGCTTGGACTCTCCTTGCCCTCTAACCTCTGACTAACTTTTCTGGAGTCTTGCTCTTGGCATTAACTTAGTTGGAGTTCCACAGACATGAATTTGGCTGGCAGATAGTCCTACAGAATCTTCTCCAGCTCTCATTATAGATTGTGAGAGTTTAGAGCAGATATCAAATTCAAATAGAAACAGGGGCCACTAAATTGTATACAAGGATACCTGTAGGCACATAGTGACGTTGAAAACCATATATTAAAATTACTTATTTTTTTTATTACTTTTCTTATTTCCCAATTACATTTTAAGCTAGTTCAGGTCATATATGGGTATGTTGTGGGGCCCATATATTTGGCTTCTGGTCAAACCTCTGGCTAGACACCCTAAATTCTAGAGTTTAGATAAATCCTTTTCACCTATTGTTTCCTCACTTTCCCCCTACTTTGTCTCACCCTAAACCACTGTTATATCCTGGGAAAGTTCCTTCTTCCCCTGACATTCCCAGTGAGAAAGATTTCTTCCCTATTTGGGACCCGACTACCTCCTTATATAAGGAAGCCTAGGAACTGGATTAGTACCTGTTTTCTATAATATGACCTTTCAAAGAATTCCTCATTCAGTCCAGTTAGCCTGGAAAATCATAAAGGCCTTTCTTTTTCAATCACCACACTGCTCTTTTAGGACTCTGCTTGTTTTGAGGCAGGGGCCTTTTCACACAGTCATTTTTAGGAAGATTAGCCTGAAAATAACTTCTCATTAAAGGAGAATAGAGGAGATAGCTAGTACAGTGGATATAGTGTTAGGCCTGGAGTAAGGAAGATTCATCTTCAAGAGTTCAAATCTGGCCTCAGACACTTACTAGCTGTGTGACCCCAGACAAGTTAAGTCACTCTATCCAGTTTGCCTCAGTTTCCTCACCTATAAAATGAGCTGGAGAAGGAAATGGCAAACTGCTCTAGTATCTATGTCAAGGAAACCCCATATAGAATCACAAAGAGTCAGACACAACTGAAACAACTGTACAACAAAAGAGGAGACATATTTGTTTTTTGTCTCAATGTGTTCTTAATAAATCTGCCTCTACATTACCTCACTCACTACTTACATAATAGTAAAGTTTAGATTAATCTGAGGTAGAAAAGCCTCATTTTTATTTTATTATTTTATAAATTAGGATCGTAAACTTCATCAAAGCAATGAATAATAGTATCATAAACTAAGCTTGAGTGAGTCTAGACAATCTGGTTATCATGTGTCTGGCACTCATTTGTACCCTACTGAAAGCACCTTTACTCCTGATTATTCATGCTAATGGAGGGGAACAGTTGCCTGAATCATCTAAAGCAAAGGATGATCTAAAAAAATCCATATCTGTTTGGATTCAGAATACTATTTATTTCTAGAAGGTTTGCTTTCCTAAATTTTCTTTAGTGTAAGCAAATATTAAAACTGTCTTCTTATATTAGCTGACACCAAGAGCTCAGTTTTATGGAAGAAGAAGGATGGCCAATAAATAAAACTATTGGTAATCTTTATGCAGATAATCAAGAAGTGACTATAACATTTCTTCAAGAAATGAACATGTGACTTAATCTTGAACTACCCTGTGCAAGCAAATATTGGAACATGAGAAGGAGGGGTGGAGGTGAGGAGGACTGGTGAGTCTATTGCTTTATTTCAAACAGGCTTGTCCATATATCCTAGTTGCTCAGGCAGCAGGTCAAATTACCAAGTGCTTGCATCAAATTTGCAGCCCTGATACTTGACTTTGTCAAGTATTAGAAGCCACCTGTTTCCTAGAGTTAAGGCCCAGCAAGCAATCTGTGCCCTGTGCTTGGTATAACAACAATCCTTTGCACTTACCCTCTGGATGATCTCAGCCTCTGGCAAAATAGCATCATTATTATATTGCTTTGACCAGTACCAATAAGGTATTCTCTGAGCTCAGACAAGCACAAGTCAAGCTCAAATACCCATGTTCTGGTTGTGAAGCCCTACTAGGAATCAAACTTATCTTACTGTTGCTGTCACCCCTCATTGCCAGGGCTATAACTCCCTGTGCAGTCATTGGTATAAGTATTGCGATCTCCCCATACTGACTCAGATACCCCCACTAGAGGCAGGGCTCTGGAACATGTGTCTTTCCTTGCAAGCTATTTCCTCCACTTTGAAATTAAACTTCTGTTTGATTCCCAACTCTCCTCTCTCTAGCCTGCTCAGTTCTGCTCTGGCTGTCCGCAGGTTACAGGCCAGTTTGGTCTGGTTGACAACTTCATGAGCTATTTCAGTAATCATGCATTTCTCTTCCTTCCCAAGAAGAAGCAGAAAGATAAGGTGATAGGAAAGCTATTATTACATGGTTTACTGTCTTTGATGTCTACTTTAGCTGACCTCACATGACGCTGTTGAGTAAAGGATGTGTGATCTCATTTAGAGCCCCTATGAGTCAACATTTGTGTTTAGAAAAGCAGTGATACTGTTTTTTTAAGGTTATGCATCTTGCAAAGATTTCCATGTGCAGATCTGTTGATTCCTTATCTCTCTTTCCATGAGAGAGGCTATGCCATTATGGGGAACTTGGCTTTCTTTTGCATTTTATGACTTTTAAATGTAAAGCTAATTGCTTGGATATTATTTCAGAAATGAATGGAAATGAGCCCTAGTCCTTAGTGCTCTGATCTGCCACAGAAAGTAGCAAGGAAATAACCTATGAAGAGTAATAGGCTCCTTCTTACCCTGGAATCTCACTAGAACACAACTAGCTATAGGCTAACCCAAAAGACTTAAGTAGATTATTGAAAGTCCTGGTGGGACCTCATTATAGTAAGTCTTATCTGCTACACAGTCATATGGCATGCGTCCCATGGGTTCGCTGACATTGTACATCACTTTATGTAATCAATGCATTCCTGAAAAGCTGTAAGTTTGGATTTTGTAAATCAAATCTAATCTTATTTTCCCACTGCCTTACATTTTAATTTTAGAGATACTTTGTCTTCATTTCTGAATGATTGATCTTCAATTGGCTATGGCTTCTAACATTGGCTTTAAGTTTCTCTGCCATCCATTATCCTTGCCAAATAATAAGTGAGCTTTAAAACACTTGAATACACAACGACAGCAGGAGCTACTTAAAGGTAACCTTTAAAATGTTTCTGTTTTGTGAATTTAGGGCTTAGTTGTTGTTGTTTTGGTTTGTTTGGGTAGTAGGGCCCACCACTGGAGTGCAAGCTTGGAGCAGGGCAATAAGATGTTGAATAGTAAGAGACTGGGAGAGTGGAAAGTGATTTTTCATGTGAATATAGTCCCCACATATTTTGGCCCTAACAGCTGGATGAAGCAGTTGATAGAGTACTGGGTCTGGGGTCAGGAATATTTGAGTTCAAATCCACCATCAAATACTTACTAATTTTATGACTCTGAGTAAGTGAAAAATCACTAACTGCCTCAGTTTCCTCAACTGTAAAATAGAGGTAATAATAGCACCTACTTCACAGGGTTATTGTGAGGATCAAATGAGATATTTTTAAAACACTCAGCACAGTGCCTGTCACAGAGTAATTGTGAGTTTCCTTCCCTTCCCTTCCTTTCCTTTCCTTTTCCTTTCCCTTTCCTTCTCTTTCATTTCCCTTCCCCTCCCTTTCCCCTTCCCTTCCCTTTCTCCTTCCCTTCCTTTTCTCCTTCCTCTTCCCTTTGGCTTCCTTTCCCTTTATTTTCCCTTTCCCATTTCCTTCTCTCCTCTTTTCCTTCCCTTCCCTTCCCTAGTCACTGGCTTTGCCCTTGGAGATACACTTTCAGTTGTCATCTTTCCATTCACATTCTCATTGTCATTCTTGGCTTTTCCTTCAGTCTGACCAGGAAAGGAAAAGCTGTGAGCTCTTAATGTGGCAAGATAACCTGGAAGTTGTCTTCCTTCCTCTTCTTCCCTCCCAACCCTCTGTCCCCCATCCTACTCATGCCACTACTGAAATCAAAGCTAGCCATAACAAAGAAGAAACCATGATATACAGAGGTACCTACTTTGGAGTACTGAGTCTGGATTCAGATAACCAAGGTTCAAATCCTGCCTCTAATAATACCTGCAGGACCTTGGATAAATACTTTAATTTCCCTGGACTTCAGTTTCTTCATCTGTAAAATGAGAGGGATGGATCAAATGGCCTCTGAATTCCCTTGTGGCTCCAAATCTATGATCCTACAAAAGATGATAGAAAAAATGTTATGGCCATCAGAGAAATTAATCAGGGTAAAATCAGTAGAAAACCAAACATTACAGTGGGTATTATTAGAACAAAATTTGAAAGTGTTATGAAATTCCTTCAGCCATAGCAAAACCAGTAGGACAAGATTACAAACCCTAGTGCTTCCCCCCAGATTTATCTGAGCCCTAGCTAAGTCAGTTTTGTCAAAATCTGATTTCACAATCTCTTTCTTGGCCCTTCTTCTCATGACTCAGGCAGTGAAGATGGAGGTAGGATCAAAGAGGAAATATGTGGCTCATTTGCAGTTATGCTGTTTCAATATATTACCTGACCATTAAAAAGTAAGTCATTTAAGTATTCTTAAGGAGGTCAGCTGGTTGAGGGATGTTTCCCTGAGGCAGGATGGGAGTTCAGAGCATACCAGAGACATTTTTTTTCCAATTTTTATACACTTTTTGAGCATTTTACAAGTCATACCCTTTTATCCATGATGAAGCAAGGGAACTTAGGCTTCAGGAGAGAGAAATAATCTACTTGTGTGTTGTCTGAGTGCCCTCGTATGCATAGTGGGAGATACTGAGCCATTGGAAAGGCCTGCACATGAACACAGGATGCTCTCTTTTGTAGATTAAGAATACTTGTTTTGCCCACCTCATAAAGGGTTAGAGTTTTCTTTTTTGCAATCATATAAGAGCACATGTATGAAAGTACTTTGAAAAGTGTAAGGCACTATATAATTACAAGGTAATTAGTAATAAAATATTACTTTTTATATTAATGGATGAATAAAGCATTTATTAGGTCTGGCTATGTGCAAAGTACTATGATTAGTGTGGGAGAGACATATAGAAGAGTAAAACAGTCCCTACTTCCCAGGAGTTCACATTCTAATGTGGGATACAACACATGGAAGGTTTCAGTTGAGTGAGAAGGAAAAGTTCCATGGTCTTCAAGGTATAGCAGCAAAGCAAATGGCAATGGCTCTTCTTTCACATCTTTTCCACTAATAAAAGCTTTCGGTTTCTGATGTTGAACTTTTTTATGGTGCTAAGGATTTTAGTAACAATAACTTTCTTTGTTTCTGGATCTCTAACAGATGTGGCAATAGTACCCACAGAAGCCCCTGGAATTAGGAGGACTTGAGTTCAAATCCAGCCTCAGACACTTGTTAGCTGTGTGACTCTAGGCAAGTCATTTAACACTATTTGCCTCAGTTTCTCATCTGTAAAATGACAAACCAATACAGTTTCTTTGCTAAGAAATCCCCAAATGAGGTCATGGAGAGTCAGACACTATTGAAACAACTTAACAACAACAATCTCTCTCCAGGGCTTGCTTCCCAGGATGTTGGCTGAGGGCACTGGGCTGTAAGCATTGCTACTCCCAAGGCTCTTGGGCTCAGGATCCTGGGCTTTCTCTTGGCTGCAATTACCAACACTATTTACTGTTATTCCACTATTGGGAGGGAGACAACATGGAAATAACACTGGATTTGAAATTAGCATTTGAATTCCAGCTTTACATTTTACCCCATTCTATCAAAAACAGAATAGCTAAGAATTTCTTGTTTCCTTTAATGAAAATTTCATTGAATTCAAGAAATGTTTATAAGTGCCTAAATCACTAGGGATGTAAAGAAAGAAACGAACAGTTCCTGACTTGAAGGAACTTTCATTCAGCTAAGACAATAGAACACATAAATGTGGAAAACAAGTGCCAGATCATTTGAAGAGAAAGAGACCATTAGGAATTGGTGGATTTGGCGAAGGTTTCAGCTAGGAGGTGGTACCTGAGTTCATCCTTAAAAGAACCTGAGGATTCTAAGAGCTAGAGATAAAGAGGTAGTTCATTTCAGGCATGGGGGACAGCTTGGGCAATGACACAGAAATAGGAGATGGGCTGTCAAGTTTGGAGACAAAAATAATCTTGGCAGCTGAGAGAAAAATGAACACTTCTTGTGTTGGAAATATGCCAATCTCCTTATTCCCACCATGAAGTTTTTCCATTGCTTCCTAGGTCACCTACAACTTTGGTTCTTTGGAGATCATATTGTCTCTAGATTTGAGACCACACAGATTTGCATGCCACCATACATCACCAGAAGAACACTAGTGGGAAAGAACACTAGTGTCTTCTTTTCTTTTAATGACTAACAAGTGCACTTTGGGACTAGTATAAGCATTGTGATAATAATATATTAATAAAAACAAAAATTTTATGAATAGTGAGAGATAGAAAAGCCTGAGGAATTAAACTTCATTCAAGTGGCAGAACTGGATTAAGACCTGAGATATCCCTAAGTAGGATTTACCTGAAGATGGGCAAAGCTATATCCAGTTATGTATTCTTTATAACTATAATTGCCACTTCTATATATTTTGAGTCCTTATAATGCTCACTTCCTTAGAAAAGTAGATTATTATACATAAGGAAAATGGTCTGAGTGTAAATTGTTACTACCTAAGACTTGGATCCTTAAGCTTTAGAGGAAGAAAAGAGCCTCAGATCCTTTGGGAGTGACAATGAAGTATCAGTCAAGGGCAAGTAGTCTGTAGTTTGTCGCAGTGTTCTCCCACTCAGTATAGGAAGAAAGTGAGCTGTTCCTTTCTGATCATGCTCTCAGCTATGCTGATGCAAGGATAGATGGAAGTTGGGATTGGAGCTGCTTTTATTATAATATTTCAACTCATTTCATCTCACTTGCTGATGCAAGAGCAAATATAAATATTAAGGAGGTTGGCTGGAAAGAGAGCTGCATCTCCTCTGAGATCTCATAGGTTCTTTGGAAAACTTGGCTCCCATAGGAAGAAGGATCAAGCTGGCAGATAAAACTACTAGAAAATGTGGACAAGGATTATTTCAGGCACATATTGACTTCAAATTAAGATTTTAGATCTATTCCTTGACAAGTCTCATGGCTCTAGTGATCAGTATCAATTCAGCAATATTGATCCCTTAAGCGATATATATTTTAGGACTGGTTTTACAAAAGAGTCTAAAGAAGAATGGAGCAAAAGATTTGAAAGTGTTCAGATTCATAGGATCATAGAGGCAGAGCTAGAAGGAACCTAGGAGGACATGTAGTTCCACCCTCTCATTTTTTCAGATGAGTTAATGAAGGACCAAGGTTAAAATGACTTACCCAAAGTAGTAAGTAAACTAAGTGTATGAGGCATTATTAGAGCCTGTATTTTGTTATAATGGTAAATTTTAAAAGGTGATCTTTCTCACTCATTAATAGGCCCATGTGACCTGCCTGGTTAACATGGAAGCCTGAGTCACATGAATCTGAGTCACATGGAGCCTGTGGTGGAAGGAGCTTGCTGAATGGGTGGAAGAGGAAATTGGTCAGTCTAGTCAGAGCTGGCAAGGAAGCAGGGAAGCAGGCAGCTAGATGTGAGTGAGACAGCCTGTTTGTGATTTGCTTAATGGAGCTGGTTTGTGGGAAGTCTGGCAGGGGGAAGGCTTGGGGATGGTGTTATTCTCTGCATTGTTATTGTGTATAGACTTTTGTTACTATGATGGATTTGACATTCTGGTGTCTGAATAAATGTTTTGGTTCTGTCTTTCATGTGGAGAATCTGTGGTATTTCCTGATGCAGAATTGTGCCATGATATTAATGGCTGTGGTAGGCCCTGTGAATATCTCGTTGGCACTATACTTGTCTACAACACCTTGCTTCTCTAATATAGTTGTCTTTTGAAAGTTTTGTAATGCCTTTCATGGTTCCTGTTAAAGGAGGAATGATGGCATAATGGACAAAGTGCAGGAGCTGGATTCAGGAAAACCTGGATTTAGATTCTACCTTACAAAGAAAGCTATTCGCTTTGTGGCCATGAGCCTCAGTTTCCTCATATGTAAAATTGAGATAATAAAATCTGTGGTACTTACTAAGGACTGCGGTACACCTTGAGGGAGATAATATATATAAAGTGCTTTGTACACTTTTAAAAAATTATTTTTTCCAATCACACATGAAAACAAATTTTAGCATTTTTAAAAAATTTTGAATTCCAAATTTTCTTCTTCCCTGCCTCCTCTCCCCTCTTATTGAGAAGACAAGCAACTTGATATAGGTTATACATGTGCAGTCATGCAAAACATATTTTCATATTAGTCTTGTTGTTAAAGAAAACACAGGTACCCTCTTTACCCTGCCCAACCCCATCCCCCAAAAAACAAGAAAAATAAGTATAAAAGTGATCAGCATTCAGACTCTATCGGTTCTTTCTCTGGAGGTGGATAACATTTTTTATCATAAATCCATCTGAATTTTCATGGATCATTGTATTGCTGAGAATAGCTAAGTCATTCATAGTTGATCATAATACAATATTACTATTACCGTATACAATATTCTTCTGGTTTTTTTCACTTGATTTGGTATCACTTTGTGGATTTTTCTGATCCACAATATCTTGCTCGTCATATCTTAGAGCACAATAGCATTCCATAACAATCATATACTACAACTTTTTCAATCATTCCCCAATTGATAGACATCGTCTCAATTCCCAATTCTTTGCCACCACAAAAAGAGTTGCTATAAATATTTTTGTACATATAGATCCTCTTCCTTTTCTCTTTGTTATACAGACCTAACAGTGGTATTGCTGGGTTAAAGGGAATGCACAGTTTTATAGCCCTTTGAGCATAGTTCCAAATTGCTCTCCAGAATGGTTGGATCAGTTCACAACTCCAACTTTTGTGTCCCAATTTTCCCACATCCCCTTAAACATTTATCGTTATCCTTTTCTATCAGCCAGTCTGATAGGTGTGATGTGTTATCTCAGAGCCATTTTAATTTGTGTTTCTCTAATAGTGATTTAGAGCATTTTTTCATATTGATTTTGATTGCTTTGATTTTTTCATCTGAAAATACCCTGTTTATACCCTTGAACCATTTATCAATTAAGGAATGACTTGTATTCTTATAAATTTGACTTAATTTTTTATATATTTGAAAAATGAGGCCTTTCTCAGAGAAACTTGATATAAAATTTTTTCATAGTGTATTTCTGTGCATTTAACTCCATCCTATTTTTTCCCTATCTATCCTTCTCTCTCTCTTTCTCTGTTTCTCTGTCCTTTTACCCTGTCTTAACTCAAAAGCGTTTTACTTCCGGCCATCATCTCCTCCACTCTACCCTCCCTTCTATCACCCCACCTCCTTCTCTTATTACTTTTCCCTACTTCTTCTCTGTGGAGTAAGATAGATTTCTATATCCAACTACATATGTATGTTATTTCCTCTGAGTCAATTCAGATGAAAGTAAGATTCAAGCACTGTTTTCCATCCCTTCCCCCCATCTTCCTCTCCACTGTAAAAGTTCTTTTGTGTCTCTTTCATGTGACATAACTTACCTCATTCTATTTCTCCCTTCCCCTTTCTCCCAATGCATCCTTCCTATTCACCAATTAATTTTTTTTGCATATCATCTAATCATAATTATTTCTCTTTCTAATCCCTCAATTTATTTTTTAGATATCATCTCATCATAGTAAACTCATACCTGTGCCCTCTGTATATGTATAGTCCTTTTAACTGCTCTAAGGATAAAATTCTTAGTAGTTACAAGTATTATCTTCCTATGTAGGAAAGTAAACAGCTTAACCTTATGATATTCCTTATGATTTTGCTTTTCCTGTTGCCTTTTATGCTTTTGTTGAGTCTTCTGTTTGAATGTCATTTTTTTCTGGTCTTTTTATGACTGCCTGAAGTTCTATTTCATTGAAGGTCCATTTTCTCCCTGAAGGATTATACTCAGTTTTGTTGGGTAAGTGATTCTTGGTTGTTGTACTAGCTCCTTTGCCTTCTGGAATATTATATTGGAAGCCCTCTGATCCTTTAATGTAGAAATTGCTAAATCTTGTGTGATTGTGGATCCACAATATTCAAATTGTTTCTTTCTAACTGCTTGGAATAGTTTCTCCTTGTCTTGGATGTTCTGAAATCTGGCTATAATATTCCTGGGAATTTATATTTTGGGATCTCTTTCAGGAAATGGTTGGTAGATTCTTTCAATTTCTAGTTTACCCTCTGGTTCTATGCTATTTGAGCAGTTTTCCTTGATAATTTCTCAAAATATGATATTTAGGCTCTGTCTTTGATCATGGTTTTCATGTATTATCTCTTCTAGATATATTTTCCAGGTTAGTTGTTTTTCCAATGAAATATGTCACATTTTCTTCTATTTTTTTCATCCTTTGTTTTGTTTTATCATTTCTTGATGTCTCATGGAGTCATTAGGTTCCATTTGCCAAATTCTGCTTTTTAAGGAATTATTTTCTTCAGTGAGCTTTTGTACCTTCTTTTCTATTTGGCCAATTCTACTTTTTAAGGAGTTCTTTTCTTCAGTGAATTTTTGTTCATCTTTTTTCCATTTGTCTAGTTCTGCTTTTAAAGGTGTTATTTTCTTCAGTATTTTTTTGTGCCTCCTTTATAAAGTTATTAACTTTCTTTTCATAATTTTCTTACAGCACTCTCATTTCTTTCCCCAATTTTTCCTTTACCTCTCTTATTTGATTTTTAAAATCCTTTTTGAGCTCTTCCAGAAATTCTTCTTTGGGCCTGAGATAAATTTGTAATTTTCTTTGAAGTTTTGGATATAGCTCTTCTGACTTTTATTGTCTTTTTTTGAGTTTTGGTATTCCTGGTCAACATAATATGGTCAGGTTATTTTATGATTATTGTTATTTGCTCATTTTTTCAACCTATTTCTTGACTTTTAACTTTATGTTAATACTGGGCTCTGCTCCTAGGTGGTGGGGGCAGTGTTCCAAACTTCAGGGATTTTGTGCTGCTGTTTCCAGAGCAAGTTTTGAGGGTCTGTAAAGTTTCTAGTTCTTCCAAGATTGTATAATCTAAGGAGAGGTGTGGTCACTTCTGTCCCAGCCTGTGCTTTGATCAGTGAGTGACCACAAGCATTCTTTTCCCACCTTGGAACTGTGACCAGGCTCTCCACTTTCCTGAATACTACATACTATAGTGTACTAGAACTATTCCTCACTCTGGGTTTGTTACCTGGAACCATATGAGCAATTTAACAGAATCTTGCATCCAGAACCAGTAGAGAATTTCCTGTAAATTTCTTCTGACAAGTTGTCAGACCCCCCTTACCATTGTGGGATGAGAACTCTCAAAGCCCCTCTGCCACATACATATACACAACACCAATTTAGTCATCCACAAGGTCTGCCAAGCATGACCTGCACTCCACTCTCACACCAGTGAGACTGACCTTTCCTGCTGACCTTTTGAGTTGTCTTGGACTGGAAAATTGTTTTACTCTGACCTTTTGTTGGTTCTGCTATTCTGGAGTTCATTTTGAGGCATTATGTTAAAGTTATTTGGAAGGAAATTTAGGAGGGCTCAAGAGAGTCTCTGCCTTTACTTTGCCATCTTGGCTCTCCCTCCTTTGTAAACTTTAAAGTGCTATTATAAATGTCAGACTGTATATAATAATACTAACTATTATTATTATAGCTTGTCTCTCACCTTGCCTCCTTCTGTCCTTTCTTCTTTTCCTTCTTCTCAGGGTATCTGTTTTCTTGAGTAAATATGAGGGTGGGGTCTCTCTGCATATAATTTTCAATCTTCCCACTCTGTCACTTTGTTTCCATAAGCATAATAGAGCAAAAATTATTCTATTCAGACTCTAAACCTTGGTGCCTGGGGCAGATATTTTCCTGGCACTGTCCTAGACAAACAGGGCAGAGAATGGCCTCTAGTTTAACTCTAATACATGGCTCTCCCAGGAGAATGGAAATAAGAAAATGTTGGTTAAGGCTGAATTAAAGGAGTGAGGAGAGGAAGAAATGTTTCCTTTTTTCCCTTTAACCTCAGGTCCTGAAACAGCAGAATCCTCCAAAATTCAGACCTCTAGAATCTGGTCTGGCCAAATATCAAGGGAAGACAATGTTGTTCAGTCTAGTCCCCAACCTAAAATGCCAAAGTCTTGGGGTCAATATATACTATATGACCATGTCATTCTCCAGTCAGACAGTTATTCTTTTGATGCTCCTCTCCACTACTCTGATTCCTAAAATGTCTTTCACCAAAAAATAGCAGTGCAAAGAAGAAATGAGTGAAGGGAACATGCATATGTGTATGAGAAGATTATAAATGAATAAATTAAAAACAAAATTATTAAATGCTTATTATGTGATGGGTTAGCAGTGTGCTGAGTGCTGTAGACAAAAATACAAAACGGAAAATAATGTCTGCCCTCAAGGAACTCTCATTCTAATAGGGAAGATATTATGTATTGGGGAGTGGTGGCCAGGGAGGGATGTGTTGGTAGGAAAGTCACAGAGATGGTGAGGACAATATAGGGTAATCAATTGGTATTCCCTTCCCAGGAATGGTGGTGTTGAAGTGTTTACCATTTTCTGATCAAGAGGTGGACAGGATGAGGGAGAAAGAGACATGGCAAGATGGGTGGAGGGCAGAATGGCGGGTTTAGGGCTGGCTATATATGACGAACTCTCAGCATTCAGGAAACAGGGCTCCAGGGCAGGAGGTAAAGGACCAGGCTGAAGGTGGAGAGAAGTGATACAGAAGAAAGATATTAAGATGTTATAATTCCCTTGGTGACTCAATGACTTAGTAAGATCATACTTTTTGATTTTAGATCTTGAGTATGCCTCTTTCCTAATATTACAAACCCTGGTGTATTCTGGAAAGATGTCTTAAACTTTTTGTGTGTTATGGAGCCCTTCTCAGAATAATATCTTTAAATATGTAAAATAAAATACATAGGATTACAAAGAAAAATCAATTAAAATGAAATATAATTTTCTAAATATGTAAAGAATTTCACAGACCTCAAATTAAGAACCTGTGAATTAGACTGTTAAGTAATATGCTTTGTATAGCCTTTATCAGATTTCAAGCAGTCTTGGGAAAGGAAAAGGAGAGGGAGGGGGGAAAATTTAGAAGTCAAAATCTTATAAAAGTGAATGCTGAAAACTAAAAATAAATAAATTAATAAAAAGTTATTACTTGTATTGTATTATAATACTTGCTTGTATTATTTAAGTACATCATAGGAAGTTGATCAGCCTAAGTTTGGATCTTGGCTTTAAACTGTCTCAGTCTCAATCTAGTACTACTCAGACACTATCCCTTTCTTGTTAATTCTGACAGAACCTATTGGGTGACACTCCACATCAACTTATCATGTGACCTTGTCTTGCTTTACTTTCTTATGCCTCAGCAGATGCATATATAAAAATGAAATTTCTAAATCTGACTGTATATGAGTGATTGGGATGTCTATAAAGTCCCCTTGGGGCCTCAGAGGAAGGAAGATGTCCACAGTCCAACAGGATTCCTTTTCTTAGTGGGTGATGTTAACAGAAATAAAATCATAAAGAGGAAATATTCAATATGAGAGACACTATATCTTAGACTGACTTTGCTTTGCATGGATGGGCTGAATTTTCCCATGAGGGTGAGGTGTATCAAGGCTGGCAACTCGACTATTCCTGTCATGTAAAATAGGTACGGTGTTTCTTTTATCCACTTATTCTTCAGATATTTGTCAAGCATTAATTCTATACAAGGGACTGGAGGAGATACAAAGATGAGTAAAGCAAAGAGCTCTGTCCTGGAGAACTTTGTAGTCTAATCATCATTTCTCCACTTTCCCAGTCTGAATTTCTCTTCATGAAATTAAGGTTTAAAAAAGAGCACTGATTTAATTTCTTTTATAGAATATATGCCATGTGGGAAGAAGGGTGAGGAAGCTTTAGTTTTGTGCAATCTACAAGACAGAAGCAGGAAATGACTGGAACTTGAAACTAACAGATGCAGGCATTGCTAAGTGGGGAGGTTGAGAATTGGAGATAAGTGATGAATCCTATTAAAATAGCAAGAAGAAGAGACAGGGAGTGTACACTGGAATAGCTGTGTGGGGCAGATTTCTAGAATGAGTCATTACAACAGGGATCAACAGTTACACAGGACAGGGCGGAGCTGAAAGGAGAAAAAAAGAATGTCAGTCATGCTGCAGTGAGATAGGATTTCCACACCTGCCTACATTGAAAAGCTATAAATAGGGACATTTGGAGAAAAAGATAGTAAGGAATTTAATTCCATTGACAAGCACTGTAAAAAGTAATATTTTTTTTTCTGGAAAGGGTGTGTGTGTGTGTGTGTGTGTGTGTGTGTGTGTGTGTGTGGGCAAAATTCTGGAATAGGAAAAGTTTGTCTTGGGGGTCCTCAGTGTCTCTTTCTAATCTGCTTTGCTCAGGTCCAGTGCTATAATCATTTGGAATTATAAGGTTTGATATTACCCTTCCCAAAGGTATCTGTATTTTTAATAGAAGAGTAAGTATAAAGCCAGAGATCCCTTGACTAATTTGTTATGATTTCTGCATTCCTCATAGCATTTAAATGGTGATGAGCATGAAGTGAAGTCATTGAACCACAGGATTTAAATGTAGAAGGGACTTTAGAGATCATCCTGTCCAACCTCTTTATTTTTAGCAGTATCCCTTGCAATCCACCCTGTCCCTTTCACTTTAGGATACTAGTTAGTTACTCCAGTCCTAGGTAGTTCACAGGTCACAGTTCTCTTCTTTCCATAGCTCATGAATTCCAGCTGCTATTTTACTTTTTACCAGTCAGCCAGATGATACACTCAGTTCATAACAAAGGCATTTGAATTAAATAAAGTAACATGACATTCCTTTCATAAATCTTAAGGTCTCTTGACACTCGGTAGGAAGATTGAAGCTTTATAGGAATTATGTGGCATGGTCACACACGGGAGCACATGCAGCCATGGCAAACTTATGGAGGGACAGCTCATGCCTCCACCATTGCAAAGCTGACCATGTCTTCTACTGAAGTCTAATTCTACTTCTACATCTCTGCTGAGATGCTCTCTATTAATTTTCCCAGCCCACTGATAGGCCTCAGGTGGGGCTATTGAGGGAGGCTTGATTGGGGGACACTTGTTTTGTATGAAGGCCCACACTTCTGCTGATTGTTAATGAGGCACTGGGTCAAGAGGGGTTGTGCCCTCTGGCTCTGAAAAGAATATAAATACTCTGAGGTGAGGTTTTGTTTGGGGATTAGTTTTTGAAAGAAGGTGTGAGAGCCAGATGAGACTCTGGGCAGTAGTTTTAAGAACCACATCCCCTGCTTTGAAAACCCAGACGTTGGTGGTGCTTCTCTCCCTGGTGATAATGTTTATATTGCCTATGGTCAGACAGTTGGAAGTCCTATTTGTTGGTCCTGCCTGTATTCTCTCTGTTCGTATATGTGTTTGATTAAAGCAATTGTTGACCCCTCAAAAGCTGCTTTCCATTTAGAAAAGTAGATCTAAGAACCTGTGCAGCTGGCCCTCCTGTGTATGCTTACTGTTTCTAGTGCTCTTTGCCAGGTGATGCTTCCATGCCAAATACTGCTGATCTCCATTCCAGTTAGTCATCGTGTTTTATGATTTTTAGGGTCACCTAATCCAATAGGGATCCTGCATTTACAGCTCTTTCATCACTTCTTTTACCAGCTTCCGTCACAGGTAGGAGGGTGGGAAGAGAAGAGAAGGGTGTGCTGTGGTTAATAAGCCTCTCTCCTGCTGCAAAGGTAAGGCTATACTTATTTCAGTTCCTTCTATTAGCCTGCTCATTTACGCTCTTTATGTGCCTTAACTATAGTTCTCAGGCGCAATGCTATTGTCACAGCCACTTGTAACCCAGTCTTTCATCTACTGGAGGTGTTGAGTTTAGGAATTCTTTCCCTAGCAGATAAGAATGCCAGCATTCTTAGTGAAAAGTTCTGAAGCTTGCTTCAGCTCTTTCGGTCAAAAGCTACAGAAATTCTCAATTAGCATTCTTGGTCAATACTTCTGAAGCACTGTGTAGGTTTCTCTCAGCCAAATGAGATGAAATGAGATAAACAGAAAACATTTAGCACAGTGCCTGGCACAAAGTAGCTGCTATACAAATGTTAGCTATGATGATGAGGGTGGTGGTGAAGCTTTCTCTTCCTCAGCCAGGCTGCCCCAGGGAGTGAAGCTCTTGCTGAGCGGAAGCAATGTTTACAGAACAATACTGGAGGGTGGTGGTAAATGTTTAACAACCAGTCTGTAGGGGATGGAGGGAAGGATGTATGCACATACACTTTTAACTTTAATCTGTATTAATACTTTCTTAAGCCTTGACAAGCAATAATAAACTAAGGCGGATTCATGGAAGACTGATTTCTGAGGTGTATTTGCACTGAAAATTTAACATTGAACTTTCATTGTTACCCTATTGGAGCTGGTTCCAGCACACCCCTGTTCTCTTCTGACCTGACCTGCCCTAGCTTGAGTCTTTCAGTCCAGCTATCACCTAAATGGTCAGAAAACAATTTAGGGCATGTAATACCCCTAGCTGAGTTATGTCTTTCTAGGGTTGTACTTCCTCCAAATAGACAAGAAGTTGATAGACAACGTGGCAAAGAAACTGTTCTAATCTCCCTTTGAAGGAGCCCCCTCTTCCATGCAGCACACCAATTGTCATGTTAGCTAATAGAATTCTACACAAACAGTAGTTACTGTGCAGGTTACAGGTTACACTGTAACATTTCCCCCATTTCCTCAAATGACATATTACAGCATCATCTCTTTCTCTGATTTCTCTCACAGTCACAAGGATACTGAAGGCAAGAAGAGGGAAAAGGTTTGCCAAGGCCCCACACAGAAATAAATTCAGAGGCAGGATTCTAAGTTAGGTCTTCTGACTCCATACCTAGTGTTCTGTGCTATGTGCTGAATGAATACAAGTAGAGAGCTCTTTGCAGCATAGGAGGTAGGTCAGGGATACTCTGCCTGTTCAAAAGGCCCACCCTTTGTTTTCTTGAGAATGGAGGAGAAAACAGGGATAGATTCTAAACAATAGAATCTCTAGTAGAATATAAGCTTCTTAAGGGCAAGGACTTTTTTTCTTCTTTGCTTTTTGTCTTCCCAGCCTTGCTTTGCACAGAGCGTGGGCTTAATAAATGTTTGTTGAATTGAATAAAATTGACCTTACTAGTCTATTATATGACTACAGGTTGTATTCCTTAATACAACGCCTATTCTTAAGGAGGAAATTGTGTGTATATACGGTAGTTGCAACCTTTAAAGGAAAAGAGGATTATGCTTTCTGTGTTGCCAAACATGTGAAGCCTCTTCACAGGAATAATGGTTTGACTGTCAACCACCTTGTACATCTTAGTGCAACATCTGAAAAACCTTAGAGTTATGTCTTCCAAATATTTGTGCTGTAAAATCCTATGGGGACAAGACTTACTTATCCTCCAACTCCCAGAAATAGTTCTTCTCCCCATACTTCTCTTTGAAGGCAGCTAGAAGAGCTAAGCTAACATCTGAGTGACTGGAATTCCATACATTTTCCCAGTTATTTTCCTCAAAAATTTTGAATGTCTAATCTGAAAACATAGTTGATCTTCGTGGTCACCATACTGAACCTGCTGTAAAACAAGATGTTTCCTTGGAGCGATGCTTGGCTTGTTAATAAATAGAGATCACCGTCTTAAGCACTTAGATACAAGAAAACACCCCTCTTTTCTTCCAGCGATTCCCCGAAATCTTGCTAAACATCTGCTTTTTCATCTACTTCAATTGCTTCCCACCTCCGTCCCCTGGGATCTGTCTGGTTGCTGTAGTATAGCTTCTCTGCGGGAGAACCAACTTCACAATCATGAAAAGACAAAAACTAAACAACAGAACAGGAGAATTCTCACTCCTGCCCTTTCTTTTGGTGAGTTCTGCTTCTGGGCGCCCCGTGTATGGTGAGGATTAAATGACCCGATGTAGGAGAAAAGCGCTTTGAAACGGAATCTCTGTGCCAACGAGGGGCATCCTTAGCCCTCCGCGGTGCCTTTCTGCACACTGTCACCTCGCCCTTAGTTTATTAAAGTAACCAAACCCACGGCTAAGGAGGGATAGGCAGCGGAGACGTAGTGGAGGAGGGAGGGGGGAGAAGTGTGAAAAGGAAGAAATCCCAGCCCTGCATTGGAGACAGCGTGTGAAAGATCCCAACTCTCCTGGAAATCCAGGCCGCGTTTTGCAGTCGGCTGCATCTGCCTCTCCTGTCTCTCTCACCTCCTTGATGTTCGGCACTATTTGAGGCTGGTGTGGTGGAAGGACACAGCGAGGTTCTCTCCCCCCGCCCCCGCCCCTCTTTCCCATCCTCATTTCCATCCCAGCAGACCCGGGGAAGCGCAAGGATCCCTGAGTTCCGAGTGTGCTGCGGCTGGGACTGTCACTCATTCTCTGATCAGCGCGTGAACGCAGCTCGGCAGCGGCTGGCAGGGCACAATTCTGCAAAAATAATAATACCGAGGCTGGCAATTGTCTGCCTGTGGGACTTCGGCTCTGTCGCCGGCCAGGCTCGTGGCAAGGGGGGACCGCAGAAAATTACCTTGCGAGAACATCCTTCCCAGCCAGCAGATTACAATGCTGCAAACTAAGGATCTCATCTGGACTTTGTTTTTCCTGGGAACTGCAGGTACCGCTTTTAAAAATCTGATTTGCCCGTGGCTTCCTTTCCCCCCTTCCTCCCTCCCGCGAAAACTATTATTTGAGGCGGTTTGACGTGGAATGCTAAAGCTTGCAATTCAATAAAAGCCCCCTTCGCCCCCCAAGCAACAGAAAAAGAGGCTCTCCGTCCTCCTTCCCACCCTTCTGGGTTTTCCATTGATGAGCCGTCTCCCCACGTAGCGAACGCCGGGCTTCCCCTCCCTTTGCAGTGCTCACTTTGTTGTACTCGGCTGCAGCCGGAGCAGGGCTGCCGGGGTGATGGGCAGAGGGCTCCCCTTGTGCATTGACACCCCCTCCCCCTGCCCCTCTCCGCCGAGGCGGCGGGTTCGGTGGCGGGGGCTTGGGAGACCTGGCGAGAGGGGACCGCCGGGCTTGGGGTGGTGCCGAACACGCGCGAGCCAGGGAAAGCACAGCCTTTCCCAGACGCTCGGACGGGTCGAAAGCATCGGCACCAGCTTCTTGGAGAGCCAACAATGAGGCCTCGGGGACCTCTTCTCCACCGCTTGCCCCCGTTTCCGTGATCTGCCTCCTGTCTAATAAAGTGAACCCCCTTGCTTTCTCGTTCCCTCCTTCCCCGAGGGTCGGAATAACGGTTTGCAACACTGGGGCTAAAGGAGAAGAAAAGCAGGGTTGTGTGGATGTTGTTCCCCCCCCCCCCCCTCGGTATGACGTGAGTTTTTCATTTGCCAAATTGCTGGTTAGTTGGAAGCCCTGCTCGCGGTGCCCTGAAACCTAAGGATGGAGTGATATCGGCTCTGTGATTTGACAGGAGGAAGTGCAGAGGGGCGGAGGGCGCAGAGGGCGTGAGCGGGGGCTGCCGGCTCTGTTTTCCCCCCTTCCCTGCACGTTGAGGGTAATGTTGTTGGGTGCCAGAGAAGATCATGGCAGGTCCTCGCAGGGAGCACCTCGCCCCTGTCTAATTTGCTTTGGGCGAGGTTCCCCATCCTCACAAAGTGGAAACAATAGAGAAGGAGCGAGCAGACCCCAGTGATGCTCAGTGTAGGCTACCGTGCCGCCCAGCGAGGCTCGGCCGAGGGGAGGCGGGGGGCTGGTCTCCTCGGAGGAGCCTCTGGGTGCCCCTCATCCCCCTCCCCGCGCGTTTGTTGACGGAGGATCGGGCCGGAGGGGGTGGTCGTGGAGAACGCGGGGCTGCCCGCAGAAAGGGCTGCTGCAAGTTCCAGGGGGTGGGTGCGGTGGGGAAGCCGAAAGAGGCCCGGGCCGAAAGCAGAGGCGCTCCCGGAGGCATAGGTGCGGCCGCTGGACCTGCTCTCGGGGCTCTTTCCGAGCCGGGGTGGAATGGCAGCCCGAGGGCAAAGGGAGGAGCCCGGTCTGGGGGCAGATCCGACACGAGCCCCTTCCCCGGGGTAGCCTCCCCCGCCCATCTCCCCCACGGACCCCACCCCCCGGCCACTCTCCCCCGGCGACCAATCAGAAAGAAGCTGGCTGGGCGGGAAGCAGCCAGAGGATTTTTATTGCGGCGCGGGTGGCGGCGGCGGCGGGGAGCTGCCGCGGTTGTCGCCCGGTTCTCGAGCCTAACGGTCTGGAGAAGAAACCCCGCCCTGCAGGCGGACCCCCCCGCCCCCCACTCTGTCAACTTCGGAGAAAATAAAATGGAGACCAGGTCGTCATCCCCCGAATCCCCCGCCCGAGTCTCTCCGTTCCCCGGCTGGCGCTCCACTTACCCCGGGGCGCACCCCCACCCCCTTCCCCTTCCATCCCCCGCCGGCCCCGGGACCCGGGCGAGGACGAGGCTGGGGCTGAGGGGAGCTGGCCCCGAGCCCCCGCCCTCCCCAGCGGCCTGGCCGCGCGTGCGCACAGCTGCGCTCGGACCGCCGGCCGTCGCCGCCGCCGCCGCCGCCGCCGCCGCGACGGGCCAGAGGCTGGAGCGTTCGGCTCTCCGCCGGGACCGCAGCTCGGGGTGGGGAGTGGGGGTGGCTAGCGGAGGCAGTGGGCGTGTCGCCGCCTGGGGCCACCCCCTGCCCCTCCCGCGAAGTGATCGCGCCTGGGAGGCGTGGCGGGGCTCATCCTCTCGTCTGTGTCACCTCAGCGGGGGGCAAGCGGGGTCGCCGGGACCGGCCCCGCGTTGGGCTGGGTGACGTAGCGAGAACCGGGACGCTTCCCCGGGCGCAGTGTGCCCGAGCGCGGATGCGCCCCACCGCATGGGGATGGGCGTAGCGCCCTGCGGCCTCGAATGCCCGGGAGTCACCGGGGCGTGACCTTTAGTGACCCCAGGGAGGTGCCGCCCCCCAACCTCCCGGGCTCGCCCCCGTCTCCTCCCTCTCCCTGGGCTTGCAGCTGTCGGGGGCGAGAGGCGCGCAGCTCCGGCTCCCCGGGAGAGCCTGGCAGTGCCCACCTGGCAGGTGGCTTAACAAAAGAAGTTGGACCCCAGCTTGTACTGAGCGCGTTCTGGAAAGGAATGCGCAAGACTGGCGTGGAATTCGCAGAAGAGAAGCGAAGTCTTGATTTTTGTCATTGGTGTGCATTTTGGAAAATATGCTATTTATACATGAAAATTTAGATACACGAACTGAGCCACAACACCGTCTTTATTTTAGGTGTACTGTGTTTAAGATAAAATACAAGCTTTATCAGTTTACTGTGGAAACTGGATTCCAAATTTTATAGTTTAAAAATGGCTTTGCTTAAGTGATCTGGAATAGTGGATCATGTGTTCACCTGTGTGTTTTTGTGCAGTGAGTACTAGCTCTTCATTTTAATGTGAAGCTGGAAAACACAGGAGGTTTTGTTCTAGGAAGATAACAGGGATTGGAAAGCAGCCCCCTTACTATCTTTTACAAATAGTTACACATCTAGGCATACTTAACTTATAAACTGTATACAACATAATAGTCATTTCAGCAAATTTTTGTTGTGAATTAAATTTTCTTGTTGGTTTTCATTGTAAGATTCCATATACAGCCTTTATAAAAAATGGTTGGTCTCTGATTTTGAGAAGATTACACTTGGGAATGCTGTAAGCCCTATAAAGCCCCATACTTGAAAGAAAAGAAACCATAATAACATTAGTATTTTAAAATACTGAGGACATTTTCAAAATAAAAACTACAATGCAGTGCTATATTCCAAATATAATGAAATATGTCAAAATATGGAGAGAAAAAATATAGTCCAGAAACTGCCTCACCATATCTGCCTATAAAGCAGATTCTGAAAATTTTCTTATATTTGGTACCAGCCTAACATGGTATTTTAAACTTTACATCCATATTATTTAACCTTTTTTTTTTTTTTGTAATGGGCATATTGATGGAACTCAGCCTTTTTTTCAGACTTATTTGTCTAGGAATCATCTATGATTGATTATAATACAATTATTGATTAGGAAAACAAAAACATCATGTTAAGTGCTTAGACTAGGAACTAAGACCAATCACCGAAGTTCATCCCAGTGTCTGCTTGCAACAGGCTGAGGCTGTACACTGAGTGGCAAAGACTGGTGGCAAGTTTTCTTCCGAGGGATTATTGACACATCAGAATATTTATTGAACTTGGAAAAGTACAGTTTTTGTATATAAATATATAAAATAAGTCATATGAGCACTTAGAAGTATCAAGGACCAAATGAATCAGACGTTATGAAGTTAGTTTAGTTTGTCTCTAAAATTAATGTATGATTTTCCCTTCCAATTAAAATAATGTTTTTGCAACTCAGGCTAGCGTGGACAAGACAGATGGCTTCTTTCCTTTTCTTACAGAAATCCTTGTTAAATTAGAGTGAACATCTTGGAAACAACATTACTTGACATTTCAACTTTGGGATTCCTGACATAATGACTTGATTTTTTTGAAAAGAAAAGAAATATTTAATTTAATATTAACTGAATGCATTTTCAGTATGTGTTGAGTATAACTACTTATACGTATTATGTGGTAGTATATATACATACACATACATATATGGCTCTATATATGTATATGCACTTTTTTTTGGATAGGCTTTTGTGCCTTAGTATAAAATAAAAGATTAATTTTTAAAATTCCTTATTGTTAAAAAATCTGAACTTTCTGGTGAGTGAGCGATAGAAAAGGAGAGCCAATTGAAAGAGAGGGAGGAAATATTGCACCTGCTATCATCAGTCTACAGGGAAAAGCTAGCAAGAGACAAATGCATTTTTTAAAAGGCTTTCCTGTGTATACAACTGCTATATGTTTTCAAGGAAAAAAAAATGTTTTAGTGCAAATTTTATAGCAGCCAGTTTTTCAGCTGAGTGATCTAACCAATTTATAGACTTAAGAAATGCCTGTTACTTTGTAAAGAAGAGCCTGTCTCTGCTATTTCTAGGAACAGATTGTTGAAAGACTTTTATTGTTGCTAATATAGTGTTTCCAAGTTAAGCAAAACTGAAAAGCTCTATCCGTTGTCTGTTTTGTGGGTTATGATGGTGATCTGAATTTTGAATAAGAAAGACTAAGATTGCCTTTCTTAAAAGATAGGAATTTCTGAGTGAATATCGGTATGAGACACTTTGATAGCTCTTTTAAAATGCTCAACAAGTCTGAGAGCAACCTAGTAAGAAAATGAAATGTAAAAGGTGGACTATAGTTTGCCATTTACCTCCCTGAAGAATAATGTGTGGTGTGGACTTCTGGATATTAAAAGAAAAAAAGTAATGAAGCTGTGATTTAAAAATACAGCTTAGACACATGGACTGCTGTTGGACAGTAAAATCAGAGAAACACTTTTGAAGGTCAGATTTGTGCTAGCTGTAGCCCCTTTTGTTTAGGAACTCTCAGTGCCAAACCTTAAAACCACTGCTGATGTAAAGGGATGTAAATTATTTGGGTTTGGCAGTAGTGCCACTCTGCCCTTTCAGTTCATGATGTTGAAATGCTGCCTCTCAGCTGCAGATGCTCATTAAGAGCATCGCCTTTTGATGTTAGTCTGAGTGCCAAATGGCGGGCTTTCAGGCAGTTTCAATACATTATACTTATAAACTGTCTTAGTCTATGTCTACATGCAGCCACTGAATCAAATGTTTTTCAAGCCAAGTTGATACAGTGTGGGGTTTTTTTTCAGCCATAATAACAATTGATTAGTTCAGATTAGGTTCTTCAAATAGTTAAAATGAACAGATGAATCATCTCCTCATTTGGTGTTTTTGATTGTCCAGACATGGCTCTAGAAAGCAGATGTGTATTTTTGAAAAATAGATTTTAAAATGGAAAAATGTTACGTTATTTTTCTGTGTGTGCTTTACTTACAAATGGCAACCCATTGAATGTTATTTTTTGTACTATATTATTCCTTTCTGAAGGTGAGTGCTTTCCATATATTTTGGTGAGAATAAAATGACTATTAGTCAGTTTCACATCACCCATGCTTAATGATTGTGTTTGTAGCTATGATTGTCCTTTGCAGCATCTGTTTTTCCTCTTTTTTACCCTTTTACCTGAAAGCCAACCCTCCCCTTCTTGACAATTTTGCTAAATTCATTTTTTTCAGTCCATTCAGTAAACATTTATTAAAGTATCTGTCTCTTTGTTGGGTGCAAGGAGAGATAAAGATAAAATAAGAAAGGTCGTAGAACTAAAGAGTTGTAAATGATCTCAGAAAAAAGTACTCAAAATACTTTTCCATATTTTAGTTGAAAGCATCATTATAAAAAAAGATTCATCATTACAGGGCATTTAAAAGTTTTGGAAGTTTATTACAGGGGCCTCATATACATAAATAAGGAAGGAAGTTGGAACAAAAGATTAAGTTATATTTTAACCAAGAAGTTTTTCCTAGATGACTTGATCTTTGTCTTCCCCTTTCCCTTAAGTTTACATGAGATACTAAGGAATTTGGGGGCTGAAAAAAACTTTGGGGCCTGAGACCTACATAAACCATGGGGGCTTATTTGGTAGAGTCCCCTTTGAAATGAATGTAGGGACTAGGAATCCAAATTAAACAAGAAAATTCAACAGGAATTACCATAACTTTCTAACCTTAGGTCAGATAGCATATTGAAACAGAGACTTTGCTCCTGATCAGATTCAGAAAGAGGAAGTGAATAGAAAATATCTTTAGCCTCTACCTAGAAATCTATTAGATAGCCCCTGGTAGTAAAGACCTCTCCTTTTGTAGAGAAAAATTGCTCCCTACCAAAGTTCTGGCATCCAATGGATCTACCTCATTATGGGGAGAGAATCCATTGAAGGTTTTTCTTAGTCTGATACTGTTTGTGAAAGATTTAATTCTCTAAATAAGGGACTGTAAGGTAAAGGAGAGATGGTAGAGCCCATTTTTCCTGTTGTAGGGAAGGCAGAACCTTGTAGATGATTGTAGGTGAGAGATGACTCATCCACCGTATAAGATCTACTTGGAGTAGGGCAAGTTGGGAGCAAAGCAATGAAGGAGAATGTAGTTGGAGAGATGTTCCTGTTTTCTTTTCATAAATGTTCTGGAAGCAATCAAAGGGGCAGTTAACTTGATGCCTTTTTATTAGTAAATAGGGTTGCTACTGATCAAGACATTAGGACTGTTTGTTTTTGTTTCTGGTTTTTTAAGATTATCTCTGAGATATTTAAGAACTCATGGGAAGAACAAAGACATAAACTTGGAACAAGGACTAAATCAAGTTATTCCAGAGCCTTAGACTTTCTAGAAGGAAGTCTAGAAGCTTGCCAGACTTTAGGTTTGGGGTTTGGTTACTGATGTATTTTGTGAAGAAACTCCCTCTATCAAATGCATTCAGTACTTGCACTGCAACATATATGTATGTATATGTATACATATACATACATATATGTGTATATATAATGTATGCCATATTTTGCCAGTTGTAGTGTATTAACAACTTTATTATGCAGTGATGTTAAGTTGGATAAGTTTGTGTTTTCATTATGTTCTGTTGATTCAGTGATGTTTATAGCCATTCTCCTCATCTCATTTGCAGATTTAAAGTAGTCATGAGCTAGGAGATAAAAAGACTGAACTTGTTAGAACTGAATAGCCCAAAAGTGATATTGAATCTGTTTGTTCTTATATAAGTGAAATGTACTTCTTAGCATTGTTGTGTATAAAGTGCTTAGTAAACCTTAAAAACTGTATTATTGTGAGATTAAATTATGGTCATTAATAATAAAATGTATGAACTCCCTGACATCTATTTTAGCCTATTTTGCATTATTTTTTGGTTTTCTATAATTGAATCTGACCAATGCTTAATCTCTATATCAATAAAGAAGTCCTGTATACGTCTTATGCAAGAAACTTTACTTTGGCTATATCTATTCCAGTAAATTGGGTAGTTAAATAAATTATCCTTAATTCCACCGAACTAGGTATATTCAGAGGAGCAAAAGTAAAAACTACATGAGTCAGGATTTTCTTAAAAAGAGAATTTCCTTTAATAGCAAAATTTTAAAGCGTGATTCATCTAAATAACCTCAACTCCCCACTTTCCTTTGCCTATATTATTATTTGGTAAAGCAGCTGGACAGTTGGCAGTGGTGTTCCCAGCATCATGCAATGCAATAATGATGTTGGTCATATAATATTATAGTTTAAAAACTAAATGCAAAACCTAGGTCTTGACCTAATCAGTAATGAGAATCTAGGAGTAATAATATATCTCTCTACTGTGAGTCTCAGAAACCAAAATGGATACTATTTTCATAATTAAAGAACGGTAGATAATTTACCACTTTCAAACCAATAAAACAGTTATTTGTCCTCAGTCCTGAAGATCTTTCCCTTTGCCCTCCTCCTCCCTCATTTTAAAAGTGTTCACTAAATGTTTTAGTTACCACATTGCTTTCTCTTTCCCTTTTTTGTCCAAAAATCTGAATGATTGGTTTACAAATATTGCCTTCACTTTCTTACTATCTAATCTCTCATTTGTCTTCTCTCACCTGGTTCCATCATGGGCTTTCCATTGACATGACTGTCTCCAAAGTGAACAATGCTTTCCTCTAGGACAAGCGCAATAGGTTTTGTATTCTCCCTGAATTTCAACCTTTTTAACCCACAATGAAACAGTGCTGATCTCCTTAATATTCTTTGATAACTTTGGCTTTGGTGACTATCAAGTTTTCCTGGCTTCCTTGGAGAAATGGTGGCGCAATAGATAAAGTGCTGGACTTGGAGTCCAGAAGGTTCTTTTCTACAAAATTCTGCATGCTCTTAACCACTCTGATCCCAGTTTCACTATTTAAAATGGGGATAATAAAAACTGTGATACCTACCTCATAGGGTTATTGTGAGATTCAAATAAGATAACTGTATATTAAACAAAATGCTGTGTAAATGTTAGTTATTTTTCTTCCTTTCATCCCTCTTACTGGCTGGGTTGAGCCTTCAAGAGACACTAAGAAGAAAATCTATTTGTCATCTCCAAAAAGTAAGTCTCTCTCACATTCTCAGTATTTATATAAAGCCTCTTATTCTAAAGCCCAGATCAAATCTTACCTCCCTCTTTGAAGACCATTTTTCACAATAACTTCTCCTTCTGAACTCCTTTTGTAAACTATTTTTCATAGTTTTGAGTGTGTGCCTGTGTATTTGTGTTTTCTGATATCAACTGTACTGCAGTAGCAATCTTGAGTTTCTGAGGGTTGCAATATGGAGGTAGGGGTAGATGGCAAGAAGGCCTCAGGGGGATTACGTAAAGCATAGCTGTTGCCTACTCGATGTGGTGGGTCATATGACATTTACCAGTCAAGCTAGAGCAGGAACCCTAGGACTAGTAGGAGTTCCAAAGCCAAGCGGGTTATGTTCCTCAGGGCATTAATCTGTTCCCTATTTAATACAAGAAGGTCCATTGGCAGCAGGTAAATGACTACATCAAACTTAACCTTTAAGTTGGTTAAGTGTGATCTATGGGAGAAGAGAGGGGGGAAAAACGTCAAAGAAGGGATAAGGATTGAATAGCTAGAGATAGAGACCGGGACAGTTCAATTCAAGAAATGTAAACTAAGTGCTTATTATAAGTCAGGAACTGAAGGTAACAAGCTAAAGCTTAGACATTGCCTCCCTTCAAAGAGTTTATTTCCTAGGGGGAGAGAAGCAATATATAGATACATATATATATATATATATATATATATATATATATATATATATATATATATATATATATATACACACACACACATATATATGCACATACACATATGTATACATATATGTTTATATACGTGTATATATTTAACATGTTATATATGTAAGTGTATGTACATATATGTATATGTGTGTGTGTATATATATACACATATACCCAGATAGGAAAATACAAGGTATTGGGGAAGAAGATTGACAGCCCAGAGGATAATAGAAAGTTTTCAATAGGAAACAGACCCTTAGTTCAACTTTGAAGGAAGATATGGATTCAAAGAGACAAAAATGAGGTAGAAGGATGTTCTATGGAAAGAGGACGCCTGTGTGTGAAGGCTGAGAGATGGAAGGTAGAGGGCCTAGCTTAGAGAATGGCTTTAGTTTATCTGGGACAGAAATTAATGAATGAGATGAAACAATATAAAGTAAGGCCGGACAGATGGGTTGGAGCCAGTAGAATAAATGTCAGGTAGTAAAGTTTTTATCTAGAAGCAATTGGGAACCAATTAAAGCTTTTTGAGCACAAAGTGTTATGGTAAAACCTGTGTTTTAGGAAGATGATTTTGTCAACTTGGCATGACTGAACTTGTGAGTTTGAATCCTATCATTTACCAGCTATGTGACCTTAGGTTAACTCATTTTTATTATGATGATTATAGTTGTTGATATTAAGTGTTCTCCCTTTCCCTTTAGAATAATGCCTCTTCCAGTTTTTCATTTCTTCAGCATTGTGAAATTTTCCATTTCTCTTTTACCCCTCACATCCATCAAATCCTACAGATTCAACCCATATAATATACTTTTAAAATTCCTCCTTTCTATTCACATAGCACACACATTATGGGTTTATCTTAAATGTAAGCAGAATATCAATATTCTGATTTACAAATAGGAAAATTTACTAGTTGATCATTCACTTTACAGAAGGAATTTCAACTTTTAAAAAATAGCTTTAAAAAATAAACTCACTAGTATATTTAAACTATATTTTTGTTTACCAAAATTTTATGTATTTGCTAAACTGAGAAGAGGTATCATGTGAGAAGATTATGGCTGTTCTTGCTTATGCAAAAGAGTAATTTCTGAGGTGTGAAAATCAAATTTATAAAAAATAAGTATTTCTCCACATGTGACTCCTTTGAAAATCTCTGACATGTTTCCTCTCCATTTCTGATTGTCTGTTAGTTGGCTATGGCAGTTAAGCTTTTAAGTTAGTTTTAATGTCCTCTCTGTTGTTTTCACTTCTATCCTCATAGTCAAGTACACAAGGGAACTTGGTTCATTTCATAAATCCTCTTTAAAAGCCTACTATCTTTGTATAATAGAAACAATTATCCGTTAATTTCTCTTTTCTATACCTGTGACTGCCTTGGCAATTTCTTATGGTGGAATACTCCTATTCTGAATATGAGTAATATAAGGGGAAAAGCACTAGATTCAGTTAAGAGACTAGGATTCTGATCTTGACACTACTGTGGGTCTCTAAACTATGTTATCTCTACGTTCCCTTCCGAATCTAAAATGAAAATTTAAATCTAAATCTAAAGTCTAAAATACCATTTTGTAAGTTTTCAGAAACATCTCTTCTGCAAAGCAAGTTCCACCTGTTTTCTGGTTCAGTCCTGATCACTTTCTTACATCAGTTTCCCAGCCAGCCAAATTATCACTGACCTTTCTTTTGTTCTCCCTACATCTACACAGTGTCACACCTAGAAGGAGAAATCCTTTTCCTGAACCCTCATTTTGAGAGTCACTTTCTTGCCCAGAAGGCTACGAGGACTTTTTCATGGAGCCAAAATTCCTTAGATCAATCTACCAATTAAGAGATCAATCCATATCTCTAATATTCTTAAATTTGATGTCTGAAAAACCTTCACTATTTCCTCATTTCTTATAAAGTCCCTGTCTCCTTAGCCTGACACTTGGGATTCTCCATAATTTTACCCCACCCTATTTAATTTAATTTCCCTCTTATTCCCCAGTATGAATTGTCCCTCCATTCCAGACAATTGAGTCCTCTGTCTCTCAGACTTGACCTTCTCCTTCCCTTTTCCCTCTGACTGTGTAAGTTCTACTCATCATTGAAGGCCCAAATCAAAGCTATTGTAGTCCTTCCACAACCATTTCAACACCTAAGAATGACTTCCTTTTCTAAAATTTCTGTAGCATGTTCACTTATTTGGGCATCAAGTCATATATTGCCTCGTACTATTTAACCGTTTCTGTTTAAATCTGAAATGTAAATTTCTGGAAGGTAAGGAGCATGTCTTATATCTGTTTTGTATTCCTTTTTCCCTAAGTGGGTACTCATAAATTCGTTAAATGAACTAATTTATTAAAGTTGTTGCTCAGGATTCACTTCCCACTTATTAATGAATGAATAAGGATTTATTAAGTGCTTACTATGTGTCCAGCACTGGGGATACAATATGTAAATACAACAGTCCTTGCCTTCAAGAGGCTTGTATTATAATAAGAGTGACTTCATACACATATAGGAAAGTGATGGCCCAGGAGGATGCTTTAATTGGGAAGTCACAGTACTGATGAGTGGAGACAGTGGAGAGCTGATTAACTGATCCATTTTGCAAAGCATCATCGACAGTATAGATTGTTAAGGGGAGGGGGCTGACAGGGAATGAGGTGGAGGGGGAGTTGGGAGAGGTAAGTCCAAAGGCTATGACAGACAGGATCCCAAGAAGAGAGCTGAGGTGGAATATAAAGTGAGACCTCAAGCCTGTGCAGGAGTTCCAGGGCTAAGACAGCCATAGCATAGATTTGGAGCTAGAACAGACTGTCTAGGCCTTTGAGTCCAAAACCTCAATTTTACAGATCAGAGGACTATGACATAGAGAGGTTAGAGGCTTTGCCAGGGTCACACAGTCAGAGTCTGAGAATTTGAAAACAGGTCTTTCTGACTTTTAAGTCTGGTGCTCTATATTTTCATTATATCATGCAGCCTCTCATAGGCTAGGTCCCTCCAGGGCTTGAACTGCTCCTGACTTATTCCATTAAGATGCTGAAGTTTGGCATAGGCCGGCAGCAAGTGAATGTCAGTATCCCACTGACCCCTTCCCTCAGCTGAGTAAGTGTGGCAGCTGTAGAGGAGAGAAAAAGATAAGTGTCAGGGAGAGAGCAGAGATTGTGTAACTGTGGGCAGGTCTATGGTGAAAGTTTAGGAAAGGAGGGGTAGGAGAGGGGTATTTACAGGTTTGGAGGTAGCAGGTGCAGCATCTGGTATGTGAATGAAGGGAGACAGGGAGAGTAAGACTGAGAAAGAGATATAACCAGGAAGACAGACATAGAAATAGATTCAACAACAAAGAGAAATATTGAGAGAGAGGGGAAAATGAGAGACATATTTTGAGACAGAATAAATAAACTATCATCTCCAATTTTGGTTAGACTTCTTAAGCTGTAGTTATTTACTTTGAAAAGATTTTTTTGTACTAGTTTTTACTTGTAGTTTTCAAACCATTATACAAAGTGTTTCAGAAGTCTCTTCATAAATGTGGAAACTGTAACATTTACCTATTCACTCAAGGAAAGAAAAGTAAAATTCAGACACTGATGGCTCTGAACACTGTAACTGGACCAAATCCTGCCTCCCTGTCCTTTTCTCCTCATCACGTGATCATACAAGTACATTCAGCAACTACTTATAAAAGAGTCCTTTAATCATGATACATCAGAAATTGTACCAATAGCCAGGCACCCTGGATACACCACTTACTGATTGTGTGATGCTCGAATGAGTCTGAGCCTCATCTCCGTCACCTGCAAAATAGGAATAGAATTTGTACTGTATATCTCACAAAGTCAGTCATGAGGCTCAGATGAAATGATTTATGCAAATATGTTTTTTAAACTATAAGGGGTACAAATACAAAGTCTCATTGTCATGCAGTACTAAAGCACATGCCTCTCAGAGAGAACATAGGTATAGGTTGGTCCCAAGCTAAAAGCATCTCTGCTCCTAGCAAGCATGTTTCTCTCCACTGTGTTTGTAATATGGAGACGTATTGGGCGGTGAGAATCACTTCCTGTCATCTCTAGAGAACTGAAGAACTCATTTTCACTCATGTGTTTCACTCTCCATTATTATTATTGTTTTTGTATCCAGTAGACCAAAGAATACAAGTACTACAGACTTGTTCAAAGTGTTTGGCTACATTGTAGTTTTTATTTGTGTTGAATGATGCCCAAGTCAACCTTGAAAAATGTCACAGATAACTGGGCATTATTCCTTACCCAGATTTATTTTTTGCTCTTCTTGGCATTACTCATCAGAAGTTTAAACTTTTCACCAAAGAAAAGTGAGCTGTCTAAATGAAGCTTTAAAAGGACATGTAGACAATGATACAATAGGAGACTGAAATGAGTCAGTTAATTTTAGCCAACCCTAGTAAGAGCCTACATTGACATAACATTTTATGATGTGTTTGTCATTTTATCATTAGATCCTCACAGCAATTCATACGAAGGGCCTAAAGTATTATTATCCCCATTTTGCAAATGGGGAAACTGAAGCTCAGGGAGGCTACGGATTGCCCAAGTATTCTTTTTTATTAGACCATGCTACCTTGACTAATGATGGTTTTGATTTGAATCAGCATTTTTTGAACTGAGGTAAAGATCTGGAGACCTTTGCCTTCTAAACCTAAGTTTTCCATTGGCTGGATGTTTGAACTTGGGCGTATCGCTCTGGATATTCAATGATTTCTAAGACCTCTTTACATTCTAATACTCTGTGAATTTATACATTATAATTTAAATAAGAGCCTTTAATCTGGTCAGATTTGAGAAACTAGGTTGAAGATTTAGTTAAATTATCTTTTTCTATAAAAAATATGCTTTGTTTTTAAATTTTAATATATTATTTATAACTCAGAGATCGACATTGGTTTTATTTTTAGAAGATGTGCATTTTAAAAAGTGCCTTTTCTTATTAGTTTTAGTTATATTTGAAAACCAGGTAATGATATGCTTATTTGCTGACCATAGCTAAATGAAGCAGATTATTTGTGAAGTTTTTTGGGAGATAAACATTCAAGGATATTTGCATAGTACTTTTTACTATGAATTAAGTTCGCTTCAGCAAACGTTTATTAATCACTACTGGGCTGTCCACTAGGGGAGATTTAATGTTTAGAAAGACAGTTTCCATCCTAATGGAATTTATAATCTAGTTAAGGATATGATGTATATAGAATTAACTATTATAATGTAGATAATGTGAATGCAGAGCAGAGGTGCAGAGGGCAGACCTCATATGAGGTCTAAGAGTTTCTAGCAAACTTCATTATTAGCTGGGGGAAGATCCAGGAAGTCTTCGTGAAGGCCATGGTATTTGAGTTTGTTTTAAAAAGATAGAAATTCAGTTAATGAGAGTCGATAGAGCTCAGTCGCAGGGAGGCAAAGTATAGAGTAATAGGGTTTGGGTTTGAATCTCATTTCTGTTCTTACCATTTATATTACTTCTCTGGTCCTCAATTTCCTTTATATAAAAAGAAGGGATTTGATTACATATCTTCCAAGATCCCTTCTAGCTCTAAATTTATGTTTCCATAAACTTCTTATGGTTCCACATACAGGAATCTCCCATCCCTAGATTTTTCATAAACCATCCCAGATGGCTAGAAGGTACACCCTCCTCACCTCTGCTTCTTAGATCCCACCTCTTTAAAAGCTCAGTTCAGGCACCACCTTTCCTGTTCCTCCATCCAATACACACACATACACAAACACACACAAACACACAACCTCCTCCCATAAATGTTTCTTGTATTTATTTTGTATAAATCAATTGTGGTCTTACCTTATTTCTCTCCATATTTGCCTTTGTATCCCCAGTCCTTATCATAGTGCTTAGCACATAGTAGGTGCTTAATAAATGCTTGTTCAGTCAACATATTACTATGTATTAGTCACCATCCTGAGTGCTAGGGATAGAGAGGAAAGCAAATCCTGTTCTTGACCTCAGGGATCTCACATTCCATAGAGGGAGACATGTAAATAACTAAGTACCTGCAAGATTATACAGAGTAGTTAGAAGGTAATCTCAGAGGGAAAGAAGGAATGAAGGAAGGAAGGAAGGAAAGAAATAAGCATTTATTTAGCAACTGCTATATGCCAGGCACTGTACTAAGCATTTTACAAATAATAATACTAATGATCATAATGGTAGCTAACATTTATCTAGTGCCTACTGTGTGCCACACACTGTGCTAAGAGCTTTTTATTATCTCATTTATTATTATCTCATTTGATCCTCACAAAAACCTTAAGAGGTAGGTGTTATTATTATCCCCATTTTTACAGTTGAGGAAACCAGCTGACAGAGATTAATGTGACTTGCCCAGCGTCACACAGCTAGTAAGTGTCTGAAGCTAGATTTGAACCCAGGTTTTCCTAACTCCAGGCCTAGCATGCTATCTGCTGTGTTACCTAGATGCTTCTAAGGGAAGGCGCTAGCGGTTAGATGAACTAGAAAAGGTCTCCTGTAGCTGGTAGAATTGGAATTTAATCTTGATGAAGGCCAGGAAGTTCAGGAGAGGGAAGGGTTTTGTTCTGGTTGGAGATGAAGATGTAGAGGGAGAGAATTACAGGCATGTGGGATAGCTGGCGAAAAGTCACAGAGAGGGTAGATGGATGGGGAACAATAGCAAGGAGGCCATTGTAGCTAGATCATAGGGTAGGGGTGGGGAACCTTCAGCTTCCAGGTCACATTCAGCCTCTACGTCCTCAAGACGACAGCTTCCCCAACCCTGTCATAGGATATGCAGAGTGAAGTATAAGAAGACCAGAAGGTAGGGAGTGGCCAGGTTATTAAGAGGTTTAAACGACAAATGACTATATATTTGATCCTGGAGTAGGGATCCCGTGGAGTTTATTGAATGAGAGTAGGAGGAGATGGTTAGATCTGTGCTTTAGAAAACTGTCTTTGGCAGAGGAGCTGAGCATGGATTGGACTGGGGAGACACTTAAGACAGGCTGTTATAATAGTTCAAGCAAGAGGCCATGAAGGCCTCTACTAGGGTGGTAGTTATATAAGAGGGGAAAAGGGATCAGTAAGATGTTTTGTAAAGGTAGAAACAATAATATTTGGTAAGCAGTTGGCTACGTTGTCAAGGATGGCGCTGAGATAGTGAGTCTGCATGACTGAGAGAACAGTAGAGAGGAGGGCTCTATTTTGGACATAGTGAATTTGAGATGTCTGAAAGGCAGTGGATGATGTGGGATTGTAGTTAAATAAAGGGATTGGGGCTGGATATGTAGATCTGGGAGTCATCTGCATAGAGAGGATAATTAAACCCTAGGGAACTGATGAGAGTCCCAAGTGAGAGCATATTGGAAAAGGAGGGTCTGGGACAGAGCCTTGGGAAACGCCCTTGGTTAATGGGCACGGTATGGATAAACGCAACACCTGCAACAGGAGGAGCCTGAAAAGGAGTTAGACCGATAGAAAAACTGGGGAGGAGGATGGATCCAGAAATAAGTGATCCACAGTGTCAAATGTTGCAGAAAGGCTAAGAAGGATGAGGCTTGGAAAAGCTCCATTAGATTTGGAAATTAAAAAATCATTTAGTGTCTTTGGAGAGAGCAGTTTCAGTTGAATGATGAGGTCAGAAGTCAGATTGCAAAGGGTTTAGAGGAAAGTGAGAGGAGACGTGGTGCAGGCACCAAATGTAGATAGCTTTCTCAAGCAGTTCAGCTGGAAAGAGGAGAAGTATAGGATAATAGCTGTAAAGGGATGATATGATCCAGGGAAGGTTATTGATTGATTTATGAACCTGTTTTGAGAAAGCATCCCAAACATAAGGAGGAGTGAGCAAAGGGACAGTAAAGTTTGGGTTGTTCAAGAGGTCATCTATTTTGACTGTTGCATATGACTGTAGTTTGAGAGAAGGTTGAAGATGTTGGAAGAGACCATATTGGAGATGGCCTTGAATGTCTGGATAAGGATTTTGAGGTTCTTAATGGAAAAAAGGTAGCTATTTAGCTTTTAAGCCCTATACAAGTTGGCCATCACCTATCTTTCCGACTTCCCTGGATATTGCTTCTCCTGCCTATACTCTCTATTCCTAATACATTTCATTTCCTGCCTTCATCCCTCTGTATTGGCTATCCCTTATCCCTAAAATGTACTTTTTTTTCTGCATCATAGAGACCCTCTTTTCCTTTAATTTGTAGCTCAAGGGCCATCTTCTACATGAAGCCTTTCCTAATTTCTTCAGTTGCTTGTGTTCTCCTTCCCATACTATCTTATATTTAGCCACTTTGTATGTATTGGTATTTAAACTTTGTATTTATGTTGCATATATATTTATATGTCCTCGTTGTCTCCTCTATTTTAATGTAAGGTCATTGCTAATAGAGATTTTTTCATTCTTTATATCCACAGGGCATATAATAAGCTCTTAATAAGTATTTGTTGATTGATTGATTGAATCCTGAATCATGCTCCATCAGTCAGCCTCCCTTCTTTTATGAAACATTAATTTCTCCTTAACTACTTGTTTCTTGCTTTCATTCTACCAACATGTTTATGTTTCCCTATGCTAAAAATGCCTTTCATTATTGACTTTCCTACCCCTTTCAAACCACTGTGTTATCTTTACTACCAAGTTTCTAGAAAGGATAATTCATACTTGTTCCATCTACTTTCCTCCTCATCCATTCCTCAGTCCTTTGCCATCTGGCTTCAGTCTCTCCTACTCTACTAAATTCTTCTCTCTGTGATACATTATTACTGATCCAGTGGCCTTTTCTCATTCCTCATTCTCCTTGACCTTTCTGCAGCATTTGATCTTGTTGACTGCTCCTTTCTGGATACAGTGTTCCCTTGGTTTCTGTGACAGTATTTTTCACAGTTCACCTTCTACCCTCTCTGTGCCTTTTTTTGTCCCCTGTTCTGTTTCTTCTTCCTTTATTCAAGGAAGCTTCTTTTCTTTTCCTAAACTTTCTCACTTTTGTGATTATCTCAATTTGGTAACTCTTATTTGGGTTCCTGATATTGAAAGTAACAATTATATTCATCTTTGGGTCTCAAAAGAATTTATTAGGGACTTGAATGATATATATGTGTATCTCATTGATCAGAGGAGATAACATATGTAGTACTTAATATGCACGTAGTAGGTGCTATGGAAATGCTTATTCCTTCCTTTTCCTTCTCTGTCCTCTTCCCTCTATTATATATATATATATATATATATATATATATATATATATATATATATATATGTATGTATGTATGCACGTCTCATGTCCAAAAGACCTGTAGTTTTACTAACCAATTTCACGATTTCAAATGCTTTGATCACTATTTCTATGCAGATTTACCCAAATCTGTGTATCTGACCTTGAAATCTCATAGAGCTCCAGTCCTTTATTTCCAACTGCTTCCTGGATATTTTCATGTAAAAATCTTCCAGTAGTTTAAATTCAGTGAGGCTGAAACTGAACTCATCACCTTTACATTCACTGCCCCATCCCCACCCCCCAAAAAACTTTCTATTCCTCCAGCTGTTAATGATACTACCACTATACTAGCAGGTCCCCAGCTCCCACTTGCCTACATCCACACAGGTGCAAAGTCCTGTCAGTTCAACTTCTGTAATATCTCTCCTGTCCCTCTTTTCTCTTATTCTCAGTGCAGCTACCCTAGTACAGAAACCCATCCCATCACCTTTTATCTGTGCTATTGTTTTTATTTTAATACTTTTTATTTATTTTGTTAAGTATTTCCTAATTACATGTAAAATCTTTTTTAGCATTCATTTTTTAAAATTTCAAGTTCGAAATTCTTTCTCTCCATTCAAGCCCTCCCCTTTCCTTGAGAAGGCAAGCAATTTTATATTGATTATACATGTGAAGGCATGCAAAACATATTTCCACATCAGCAATGTTGCAAAACACATTGTCTGTGCTATCATAATTGACACTTGGGTTTTCCTGCTTCTCCACACTCTCTTCTCCAGTCCAACTTTTGAAGCTGTGTTGAATGTAATCTTCCGGTCACATTGGTTCTTTAACGCTCAGCCCAGTTCTTAGCAACAGCATGTGTTTGACAAATGCTTCTTGACTTGACTCTACTTGGACGTCTCAAAGCCTCTTGGATTTAGTCCTTTCCTTATTTGCTATTCATTAATTATTTATTTAACCCAGCCCATTTTAGCATCAAGAAACTGAGTCTCAAATAGGACAAGTGGCTTGACCAAGGTCCTGTTGCTAATAAGTGGCAGAGACACTGCATGGTTGTAAGCCTGGTAGAGTGCAGGAGTTCATAACCTTTCTTGTGTCATGGACCCCTTTGGCAATCTGGTGAAGACATGGACCCTTTCTGAGAGTCATGTTTTACACGCATAAAATGATCTCCTTATAAAGTAGGTTAGAGGGTAGTGAAAATAAAGATATTAATTTTTCCCATCCAAGAACATGAACCTCATGAAATATATCCACAGATATCTTAAGGGTCTATGGATCAATCCCAGGACAAGAATCTCTAGTATAGTGGAAAGAGTACAGGATTTGGAATAAGGAATCTTAGGTTTGAATGCTTACCTACCACACCTCTTCCTTCCCCTCATCCCCTCACTAACTCTATGACCAGTGCCAGTCATTTATTGCCTCCAAGCTTCACTCTCCTTATCTGCAAAATGTGGATAATAATACTTACACTCTGTGTGTGTGTGTCTGCGTGCATCCGCAAGTATACACCCTCTATTTGCATCTGCACATATACACCTTCTATTTCACAGAGTTGTAAGGAAAGTGCTTTGTAAATCTTAAAATACACCATGCATTGTTACCATTTCGTACATTTTTTTTCAACAGAATATTATTTCACAGCAATAGTTCCATGTCTTGGCATAGTCCATAGACTTGTGATGGTTTTTGATGTTTAATATAGATTAAATTAAATTATCTTTAATATAAATGAAATTATCTTTTCAGAAGTTATTTTAAAGGTTTTTTAATTGCATTTTTTAATTTTCAAAATTAGTTAAAATGTAAAAAAATCTGTCTTCAAGTGCTATTTTTTTAATCTACCTGATTTTGAGCAAAGTATTTGTTGTATTGAAACTTTACGAGGAAAGTTCATGTTGTTAGATGATCCCAGAGTGACTTTATAAATGAAGGGATATTAATAGGTAATCCTACAGGTAAAACTTCCATAAACCTAAGGATAAAAATGCTAACTACTTTTTTCGAAAAGAATTACACCTTTGAGATATTTTAGCAGAAGCCTCAGCCTATATTCTGCCAATATGTATTATACCTGTATATATTCTGATTTTAGAAATGTTTCAATAAAATATTCCCATGAAGAGAAATATGCTTACATAAATTTCATATGGCAGTATTTTATCTATTTTCTTTTTGGGGGGGTTATCTTTCAACAGGTTTCCTTTTTGTGTGTGTGTGGGTGTATAAATTTGGATCTTGTTTAACTTGTGGTTTTTTGAAATCATGACCCAGATATTTAATTACTTTGTATCTAGATGTATGATTTTAATAATATAATTGTAGAGATATTATCTAATTACATACAAACAGTTTTCCAAAGACTAGCCTAAGAATGTAATTCCAGGTTTATAAAAATTCCTGTAACTGGCTGTAGATTTTAAAATGATACAAAAGGTTTTTTTTAAAAAAATCTAAATTTGCATTGTTTACAAAATATTGTCAAATTAGAGCCAAAGTGGTTGGTGTTATTGTCTAATCTTATGTTTAAAAATAAACAGTCAAAATAATTGAAGAAACCTCTGGGTTTAGAAAAGCTTGTTGGTGGTTCTTCACATCCTACCCAAAAAAAGCAGCCTGTCTTTGCATATTAATCACTCTATGAAAAGAAGCTTGCCTTATTTGCATTGTGCATGCACCACGAAGTCCAATAGTGTGCCTGAGAAAAAAAATGGGGGAATTGTAATTGTTGTTCTGAAAAGGGGTTTTATTCCATTCAAGTGGAAAAGCTGAATGCTGGAGAATTAGTGCAGTGTTTTGTGGGAGAAGAGTTCCTTTGGGCCCAAGCATTTCATGTGGTGCAGTCCTTACTGGTAAGGAGCCCAAACACTGGGTCTTGGGTTGAAGGGAGTGACTCATCCTTGTATGTAATCTTCATCCTTGTAGATAATTTGTAATTTTATATCCAAATCCTGGTTTTTGAATAATGCAAAATAGGATTTGAATAATGCAAAATTCAATTCTAGTAAATGGTATAGTATTCTAGCTCTTGGGAGAAAAAATATTCAATTTTTTTTTATTAAGGACTGATGCATTAGTAAAATAACCAAAAATGAACAGGTGAAGCAAGGCTAATTGTATGGATTTCTTTTAATCAGACAGTGCAAAGTAGCTATACTTTGAACATGGATATTTTTTCATTCTTCTAATTAAAATGCTTGTTTAAGATGAAGTCTATTTAATGTTCATTTTATTACCATTGCTAGTGAATAAATTTCATAAAGTTGTCAGGCAAGAATTCTCGCTTGCTTTTGATGCTGTCTTCATTCATACACTTTCTCCCACCTAGATTGCCCTCTTTATCTCTACCTGGCTCTGTATTCCTTGTCTCCATGGGAAGTACAGATTCCCTTCACCTCCACATTCATTTGAGGTTGTTTTGAAGTGTTGGTTGTAATACCTTTTTCTATTCTTTTGTACTTGAGTGGATCTGTGATCTCATTAATGGGGTTTTCTCTCCACTAGCGCAGATTACAACCCATCTCTGCCTTCTCATTTTACACAATTCTAGTCTGTGGTCTCCTTTCATTCTTTCACAGAGGACCTACCAAACCTACTAGAGAAGGCATCTTCTGTTTGTTTAGTTTACATTTTATAGGTATCAGTGTATCAGTCAACCTCCTCCCTCTGGTATCTCTTGCTCATGAGACATGACTGGATCTTCTCCTTCTTTGGAGTATCCTATTCACAGGTGATATCCCTTGTGCTGCTTCTTCTTTGTAGGTCACTGCAGAAAAAGGTTTATTCTCACCATAGGCTACATTTTTCCTTAGGTCCTGGCAAAAATTGTGCTGTTCTGAGATTTGCAACCACAATTCATCACTGGGAGAAAAAGATGGGTGTTTGAATTGATTAACAATTTAGGATCATTGAAAACACTGTATGGATAGTGTCCCAGATGAAATTCAGACAGTTCTTCTCACTTTGCAAATTCTGTATCCATTTCATTGTGCCTGTGTTGTGCCTGACACACACACATATACACATTTGTAAAATGAATTAGTATTTCAGTGGATTATAAGGGTATTCTGAAGGGTATGTGCATACACACATATACAGATGTGTATATATACATATACATGTTTACATACACATGTGTTTATATATGTATGTATATATTATATATAGGTGGCACGGTGAATAGTGTCAGGGCTGAAATCAGGAACACTCATTTCCATGAATTCAAATCCAGCCATAGACACTTATTAACTGTGTGACCCTGGTCAAACCACTGAACCCTATTTGCCTCAGTTTCCTCATCTGTAAAATGAGCTGGAGATGGAAATGGCAAAATCAGGCCTGTAATTTCATCGGTGTAAATAACTCTCAATGAATAACTTCCTCTGCAGATTGGCACCTTCTTTGTACCTGAGAGTTGCCTAGAGCACTGAGACTTGAAGTAAGTTGATCAGGGTAGTGTTATGTGTGTCAGAAGCAGGGCCTAGAACCAGGTCTTTCTCACTGTGAGGCTGGCTCTTTATCCCACTGAAACACACACACACACACACACACACACACACACACACACACACACACTTCATTAACTATCCAGTTGCCTAAATTGAATATTCTAGTCTGGACAATAAACATTTTTTCATCTGTTTGGTTTATCATGTAAGGATTATTACATAAATAATCTTGGATCTCATGTTGGAGGCCCAGTCCTCTTTTCAGGATTGATGCAATACATGATAAAAATATTATAATAATATAATAATAAAAATATTATGATAAGGTTCATCAGAGGACTTTTCCATCCATTAGGATTCTCTCTTCCCTTTGGACCCTATACATCTCTTGACATAGTGGTTTTAGATTTTGTCACGAGTCAATCCACCTGTTTTATTAGTAGCTTGATGTTAATAACTAGGTGATCTTTGAACAGATTTAACTCTGTGGTTTCATTTAATGATTTGTAAATGATCATAAAATATGCATGAGAAACTCCTTGTGGGAGGAGAACCTTTTAAAGCTATGTTTTTGTATGAGTCAAATAATTTTTTTTTATAACAAATCATCAGCACAGGAGCATCTCATATTGTCTGTACTTGCCTATCAGTTGTGGTCACACATATACGATATGCTGCAGATTAGGAAAGACTTGTCTTTTTTATATTTTCACCAAAATTATACCCAATGCATGTATAAATCATTCTTAAAAAGATTTTACGAAGATGAGAAAGCATATGTATGAGTTGGTACTTACTGTCTTCTAGATTACCATTTTTAGGGTAATAATATCATCTTTTATTTTTTCCATTCTTTTGCCATCTTGAGATATCTTGAAACATGACTCTGCAGTACTTTCAAAATTGTATTGCCTCCAGCATCTACTTCCTTGTATCCATATTTAGGCTGGGCTGGACACTTCTCAACTTTATCTTAAGTGCTATTTCCTATTACTGGTATGGTACACCTGGGACCAAGATGTTCTGGTCCAAATTTGGTGATTCCATTACCACTGATAATGAAAATACATCATTACAGAAATGCAGACAGTTTTGGTAAATTTTACATTTATTTGTTGTCTTCCTGCCAGTTTCATTTGTGAATGCTGTTGGAACAGTGTGGCTCATGCCAAGCTTTCTGCAAACTAGTTTTGTTTTCTCTTGTTTTTTACTGTGTTTAAGAGATGACCCTGCTTATAATCGTCTACCATTTTCCTCTGTAATCTTTCACAAATGACTTTGTATTCTGAACTGGTGTTGCCCTTGGCTACCATGCCTCCCTTCGCACCAAGTAGAGTTAACTGTGTACTGGCTAAGGGAGTTAGCTTCTGGATTCTTTTGGCATTTTCGTTTTTAATAACTGCTTTACATTGTTTAAATTTCTACACCTTTTTTCATTTTCCACTTTTCATCATCAGCAACTCCTTTGAACAGGTCAGGTTGAAGCTATCGTACTTTTCAATGTCTTCATTTCATCTTTATCCTTTTTTTCTGATTTGATACTGATTTTTGAGTTTTGCTTTCATTATTCATTATTTGCTTTCATTTCATTATCTAACCTTCCAGCGGATGCTGGCATAACTCACATCAATAAGCAATTGTTTCCTGTATGTTAAGGTATTCCGTTTCATTTTGTTTATGTTTTATTGTGAAGTACATACTCACATTCAGTACTTTTAAATTCTCTTTTGCAAGAAAGTATTCATGACACATAACAGTGAAACTACTAAGTTATCTTCAGGCCATTGGCCTCTCTTTGTTCAAACTTGAGTCATGTTTTTCATTATACATTTGGACATTTTCCCTTTTGTCTCCTGCAAGGAGGTAGAAGAGTATCAAAGTATATGTTAACTTGCTTTAAAATTTTTGTCAAGTATTTTTTTACCTTTTGTATCTTCCACCCCTTTGATGTGAGTTGGCAAATATAAAAAGCCTTGTAAACTTTAAAAATACCACACAAATGCTACCAATTATTGTTACTATTATTACCGTCTCAAGAATCTCTTTACTTATACTCATAATAGACACAAGACATAATAATCAAGTGTCCCATGAAATGGTGTTTCTTGTTGTCTTTGGATTGCTTTATGGTGATGAAAACCACATTGACAATTTCTTTGTCTTTCCATAGAGAACTTTTGGCGCATTCTTTAATTTCAAGGCAACTTTCTTTTGTCTTTTGGTTTAGTTTATTGGTCGACTACCAGCATTGATGGGGTTTGTTTCTTCCAATATCATGTCAGCTCACTGGCTATTGAACAAAGATCGTATTTTGAGAGCATCTGCAGTGAAGTTAACATTTATAGATGGTCTAAATACCATTTACTTCTTCACTGTCCAAAGAGGGTTACAGAGAAGTGAGAGCCTTTTTAATTTTTCTCCACTTAATGGGTTGCAGTGACCAGAGAATTCATTACCTACCGGGTAATCTACTGGTGATAAGCCCTTCTGAACTTATCTGGGTTAGATAACAGACTCAGTCTTTTTCTGGCATCATACGTGAAGCTATTCCAGCATTAGGACTTGTGCATTAATGGCATAGCCTTTGAGAACACAGGAACCCTTCCATATCACAATGAGACACTAGAATAGGATTTCATAGAGGCCTTTTTCTTATGGACAGTATATCCACATTTAGTATGCCCAGTTACGTTGTGAACACTTTAAGGTTCCCTTTTTTCACAATATGGATGATTGACAAAATTGTAAACTTTTTATCTAGATGTTTAGTTATTATGAAGATCAACCATATATTGATTTAATTTTTTTTTTTTGGTAATTGCTTCCAGTTGATGATAGCAATCCAAAATTTGAGGGATGCTGAATAAATCATGTTAACTGAATATGTTATAATGCAGAGGGCGTGTCAGTAATTCTTTAAATGTAAAATGTGAACGAATAAGTTTTTAATGAAGCTTCTTATCTTTAATTAATTATTCTTAGATAAACTCCACACCCCACCTCCTAAAAATTGAACCTTTCTCTGTAACAAAAACAATTAAGCAAAAAGAGGCAAGGTCAGCCTCCTCTGAAAATAGGTGTACCATTCTGCCCCCTCATTTCTGCATTTCTCTAATGAGAAGAGAGAAGTATGTTTTATTATCTATCTTCTAGGACCAAGATTGGCTATTAATATTTACTTATTCTTTGGCCTTTTTTTAGGAATACCTTTTGAAATACACATTTTTTATATTGTTTGATACAGATATGGCTGTGTTTTTCATAATCTTCTTTAGTACTGGTATATATTTCATTACCCATGGTCATTTAACAAATAAACATTTTAAATATTCTTTGATTACAACTTGGATTTTTACTAGTTGATTTACTTTCTATTTTCTGTGTGGGTCAATGAAAGCAAGATTTCTTATTTTTTATACAGAGTAATGAAAATAATGCACGTTTTTATAGTGTCTAATGGTTTCCAACACACTATTCTCATAACAACCTGGCAAGACAAATGCTTCAGGAAAATCTTCTCATTCGGCTTTGAGAGGTTAATTGATTTGCCCATGGTTGCATAGACCTAAAGGCTGACTCTAGGATGTAAAGTCATGTCTCCTAACTTTATCTTCAGTGTTCTTTCCATCATACCACACAGTCTATCATATCATACCATCCTGCTGCTAGCAGTTGTAATCAAATGTGCTTTATTTTGAAGAAATAATATGTTTATAGGACTGTTTATCATCCAAGGATTAACCTAGCTAAATTTGGAAGGGCTAATTATTAGAAGACTGGAAACTAGGCAATTAAAAAAAATTTTCCATACAAGCTAATGAAATATTCTGCTGGGGCATAGAAGGATGGGGCCTTGGAATGAATACCTGCACTAGTGAAGTCACAGATTTTTTAAAAATATATCTTAATGATGGATGACACATCTTCATTCTAGAAACCTACAGTCTTAAATATTAAATGAAACTGTCTTTGGAGAAGCCCTTGTTTATATGTGTGTGTGTGTGTGTGTGTGTGTATACACATATGTGTATGTGTGTATATATATATATATATATTCCATCTTTCTTAATTTTATCTTTTTATTAAACCATGGTGCCCTGCATAGGAGTGGGCATTTAATGTCTTTACTGAACTGAACTGAATGAATCTAGAGGATTTTTTTCAGTCACATCTGCTGATGAAGGCAGGAAAAACAAGACAAAACAAAATACTTTAGATCTCAGTTTTTATTTTTAAAATATTTATTCATGCTGCAGGACTAGTTGATAGGGTAAGAGGGTAAGATTGGTTTTCGTTCTGTTGGCTGAGATACAGGATAGTATAAATTTTGTACATCCCTCCCAGGGTTGCTGCGAGGGTCAAACGAGATAATATTTGCAAAGCACTTTCTGTGGTGCTTGATGCATAGTTGGCACTTAAAAAGTGTTTCCCTCCCTTCCTTCCTTCCTTCCTTCCTTCCTTCCTTCCTTCCTTCCTTCCTTCCTTCCTTCCTTCCTTCCTTCCTCCTTTCCTTCTTTCCTTCCTTCTTTCCTTTTTTCCTTTCTTCCTTCCCCCAGGCTATGTTTTTTTACCCTCTCATCCTGTCTAATATATACTCATTCATTCATTTAATGTCTGTAAGGACCTGCATATGTAAAGTACTAAACTAGGTGCTGCTGAGAATACCAAGAAGAATGAAAGCTCTTGCTTTTATGGAAGTTTTCATTTCTTAGGAATAATTCAAGATAGAACATGAGATACAGCATGGCATACTGTATGGAAGACCTGCCTTGAAGTCAGTAATACCTGGATTGCAGTACTGATTTGGACATATACTAGCTGTGTGACCATGCACAAATCACTTAAACCTCTCAGGCCCAAAGGAAACCCTCCAGAGCTGTGACTTACAGGTGGGGGATTCATGTGCAATAGTGGAGAGAGTTACCTATCACACTGGGAGTTCCCTTCCCCAGTTAAAGCTGTGGTTCTGGACAAAGTTCAATGATAGATATAAAATACTAACTAAGATAGCTCACGTGAGATTGAATTGCTTTTTTTCCCCATTGGTAGGGACTCAGAGAAAGCTTCTTGGAAGAAATGGACATTTCAGCTGGGCTTTGAAAGATGGATAGGCATTAGATAAATGGAGCTGGTAGAGAAGGATATTTCACCATAGATATAGCTTGGTGTAGTACAAAGGGAAATGGGTACAGAGTCAGGAAATTTGGTTTGAAATTCTTATTTGCCCTCTTAGAAAATGAAGGTGTAGCAGAAAGGGACCTTAGAGAGCATCTGGTTCAACTCCCTCAATTTATAGATGTTTTTTAGAATCAAGATGCAGGCAGGTTAAATAACATACAGGTATCCAAAGGAGATTTGGAACCCAGCTCCTTGGACTTCAGAGCCAGTACTCCCTCCTTCCATGGTATCACACAGTATCACCATCAGTAAGTCACTTAATCTTCTGAGCTCTAGTTTCCTCATTTGTAAAAGAGAAGAGAAAGGGGAAGGGGGAGATAATGACAGTATTAATTGTCCCACAGGACTGTTGTGAATAAAGTGCTATATCAGTATGAGTTATTCCTTTTATTACTCATGGTAATGGGGATAGCATGATCAAAGGCACCGAAGCAGGAAGACATGTGTGGTGTGGTTGGGTAGCAATGTAGTACTGTGTGTGAAGGAAGATAAAGCAGAAAAGGGAAGCCAGGATCAAAGTATGGAGGGTCTTCACTAACTTATTCCTCTTGGAGATTTTATTCTTTCAGGTATCATCTTTGTGGAGGCGACTCTCAGGTGTTGATTTCTGGTCCTGACCTCTCACTTGAGTTCCAGTATTGCCCCTCCAAATGTCTTGTATACATTTCTATTTGGGTGTAATGCCAGTCCCTCAGTGTATAAAATTCAGCTCCCATTTACACACATACACACACAGAAGCATACAGATATGTATCTGTATGCGTATACATATATACACATATACATACATGTACACACACATTCCCCTGATAGACTGGAAATTTCTTGAGGACATGGACTGTTGTTTTTTGTTTGTTTGTTTGTTTTATCTTTGTATTCTGAGGACCTAGCATAGTACCTGGCATATAGTAGATGCTTAATAAATGTTTGTTTAATTGATGTGTGAAATGTTGTAACTAGTCACTAGGTGGGATTGGTAGGAGGACAATCCTAAGAATGAGGACACATGGACACACGCACACATAGACACACAGTCAACACAGAATAACTTTGAGGGAAAGAATGATAACTGCCTTGGACGGGGCAGGACAGGGTATCAGGAAAGGTATCTTGTAGGGGGTAGAACTCAAGCTGTCCCTAGAAGGAAGCTAGTGATATTATAAAAGGAACCTCAGGAGTAAGAGTATGCTAGGCCCAGAGGCAGCTTGTGAACAAGTATGAAGGTGGAGATGAAATATGTTGTGTTATGAAAAGCAATTCAACCAGTTGCAATAAAGCTAGAAATATTATTTTGGAGATAGATTATAAAAGAAGTTAGCAACCAAGAAGAGGAATTTTTATTTTATCCTAAAAACAATAGATAGCCACTGAAGCTGCTTGAGCAGAGGAGTGACATGATGATATCTGTACTTAAAGAGGATCAATTTGGCAGCTTTGTGAAGAACAATAATAGGTTGGAGATAGAATGGGATAGACTGTTGGCTAGAATACTAGGTAAGAGGAATGCTGAAATTGTAGTGGTGATAATGACTAGAGTGATTGTAGAGTAAGTAGAGAAAAGGATGTGGATATGAGAGATGATGTGGAGGTATATTAGACAGGATTTGACAATTGATTGGCTATTGGCGGTGAGGGAAAGGGAAGAGTCAAGGATGAATTGAGAATTTGAGGGACTAAGAGGATGATGGTATTTTCAGCAGAAATGGGTGCTAGGAAAAAATGGTTAGTTTGGAGGAGGAGGAGGAGGATAATGAGTTCTCTTTTAGACACGTTGAATTCAAAATGCCTAAATGAAATTTATATAAAGTTTCTAGAAGGCTGTTGGTGATGTGACACAGGAGCTCTTGAGAGAGATGATGATCAGATACGAGAGCCCTTTGCATAAAGATGGTACTTGAATCCATGGTGGCTGATGGCATGAGATCGCCGAGAGAGTTCTTAGAGAAAAGAACAGGTCCCAGGATAGAGCCATGGTATATACCTATACAAAGAGGGAATGGTATCAATGATATTCAGCAAAGGATATTGACAGGTAATGGTTAGACGGGTAGGTCATATGATTAAGGGGAAATGAAAACCTATGAAAGTCAAACTATATAAAAGGAGAGAGTTGTTAACAATCAAAACTGCAGAGAAACAAAAAAGAAATGAAGTGTGAGGATCAGGAAAAGCCAGTTGGATTTATCAGTTAGGATACCCAGGTATGTCACACACGTGTATGTGTGTGTACTCACACATGCATGTATATATGCATGCACACATATGTATATACATAATAGTAAGTTTTAAATAAACATTTGTTGAATATTTGTTGATTCAGATAAACATTCTTGGATATTCTAATCAAGAAGATCCTCTTAGAAGTCTCTGTCCCATGCTCTTCCCTACATTTTATGTATTTTATACATCTAACTATTATGATACTGTTTGTATTTGGTTGACTTTCACTTAACATTTGTCATAGTGATTTTTAAAATGTGTATGTAATCCTGAAAAGGTTCATGAAGTGCTTAATAAGAACTTGATTTAAAAGTTATGCTCTGAGTTTAAAACACTTAAAAGACCTATGTTATAATAAAATTTATTAGTTCTCCAGTGTCTACAAATTCCATTTCTGATCATTCTCTTGAGTATAATATCTTAAAAATACACAGTGGGGAATCTCTTCTCTGCCTCTGGATTTATGGGAAGGAATAGTTTCCATTTTGGTATTCACTACTTAAGCATTTTTGAGTGCCTACTCTGTTGCAAGCCTATTTGGGGCTTTAGTAAGGATACTAAGTCCTTCCCCTCAAGGAGCTTACAGCTCAGTAGGGGAGATAAGGAAATTATATAAATAACAAGAAGGATTTTCATAAGTACTTTAATAGAGACTATAAGCGCTTTGGGAATTCAGAAGAGAGATTACTTCCAACCAAGGGCTTATAACTAACATTGGTATTTCCCTTAAATTTTGCCAAGTTTTTCTCCACAGTTCTGTGAGAAAGATTGTACTAATATATAATCCCCATTTTCAGATGCGCAAATTGAGTCTCAGAGGTTAAATGATTTGCCTAGAGTTTCACAGATAGTACATGTCAGAGTCAGTCTACTAACTCAAGTCTCTTCTGACTTCAAATGAAAAACTCTTTCAACAGAACCTTGCTGGAGAGAAGAGTTGGATTTTGAGTAACAGGAGAATTTGTACATGTTGGAAAGAAGCAGAAAAGGATATCCAGGCAGAGGGAATAGCAGAATGGAACAGGGTTGGGGGGAAAATATAGGGATTTTATGGAATATTAAACAGTCTAGTTTGGTTGGAAAATAGGGTAGGTGAAGGGTAATAATGGGAAAAGAGACTAGAAAGGTACAGTATACCCAGAAAGAAGAGACCTGGAGTACCAAAAATTTGTATTTTTTTCATTAGGCAGAGCTAAGCCATTATGGGGTTTGGGTGTTGGGATATGGGGCAGTGGTAATGGTGGTGGTAGAACTAGTGGAAGGAGGAGGAAGATTATATAATCTGTACTTTAGGAACATCCTTAACCCTAGAATGGTTAGGATGATGTGTAGGGAGCAAATAAAGCCTCAAGGTAGTCTACAATAAGGAGACTTGCAATGGTATATGAAAGTCAATAGATGGCTGTAGTCAATTTCGTAACAGTAGACAGGAGGATAGACATTGAGACACATTCTAGAATTAAATTCAATAAAATTAAATGTGGGGAGTAAGGGAGAGAGCAGGTAGATGTGCCAGGGAGGCAAATATTTTAGAAGTTCACTTCTCTCTGCATAGAGCATGTGGAATTTCAGTTATTTTGTTCTGGTGATTATAGTAGCTGCTTTTTTTCCCCACATTTGCTCATTGATCCCTAAAGATCTGCTTATTGATTTGCTGTGTATCTTTCAAAGACAAGCCAAGAAAGTATAGGTCATACAGTCCATCAGCCAGCCTTTCTCTCCTGGAATCAGGTATAGGAGGAAATGAGAAGTGTCCTTCATTTCCCTTTGCACCTTCCCTTTAGCAAAAAAATTAAAAGGAATTAAAGTTAAAAATAATAATTCAAATTTTATAATAATAGTAATCACTAGCATTTATATAGCATTTTAAGAATTACAGAGCACTTTACAAATAGGTTTTTTTTTTCTTTTTGTCCCTATGATAACGCAGGGAGACAGATGCCATTATTGTCCTTTTACAGAGGGGGAAACTGAAGCAAATAGAAGTTAATTGACTTGCCCAAGGTCATACAACTAGTAAGTGCCTGAGGCAGGTTTCAAATTCAGGTCTTTCTGACTCCAAATTCAGTAGTCTCCTCTATTGTGCTACCTCATAATATGTAGTATTTCACAATAATACCTATTCTATTATTAGCTATATAGTACTTTGAAAATATCATTTTTTTTTATTCTCTGGGAGGTAGGTACTATTCTTATCCTCATTTTATAGATGAGGAAACTGAAGCTTCATTTGACCTAAAACCCTGTGACATTTACTAATAGGCTCACTTATATAATTAATATATATATGTATTTGGAATATATAAGTATATAGCAGTGAGTACTGAACTTTAAAAGGCAAGCAAGAGCTGAGGTGTATCCAGGTTGGTACTTCATAGGCTCAGTTTTCTCATCAGTAAAATGCCTTTGGCACCTGCTCCAGGAGGTGATTATATTCTTCAAATGAGATAATGCTTGTAAAGTGCTTTGCAAACTCTGAAGCTTTATATAAAACATCAGGTAATTTTCCAATGAAGAAGCAGGGTTATATCTACGTATGACAGTGAGAACATAGCATTGTTTTGCTTAAAATGGGTGTTAGAAATATTCATAAGCAATACTACTTGAAGATCCTGTTCAGTCAGGTTTGTCATCTACCATCATAGCTTTTGTGTAGATAAGCAAAATAAAGAAACCGCTCAATTGTGTGATAATTAATGTTCACTTTATGTTAAAAGGCAAAATCTAAACAATCATCGATAAGGACATTCATACATATTCCCTTATTTTAAGTTTTGAATAATACTTGATCACGAAAAAACTCAGACTTTAAACACAAAAGGTTACAGTAATGATGAATCATTGCCTGAGGCATGTGCATTTTTTAAAATAACTGAAATGATAAAATGATGAAGAACAAATTAGAGATCTTTTATTTTATTAAATCTGCCTAATTGAATAGACAAAGTGAACTGAAAACTTGAGACGTCTATCCATCCAGTCCTCAAGAATTAACTCTGCAAATGCTCTGAGAGATTGGAAAGTGTGGTGGGGGTAGACACTTGAAGGTTTTCTTCAAGAAAAATTCAAGAAAATAAACCTCAGTAATTGAGACAAAATCTGTCCATTTCAATTCAAGGCAGCAAATATAACCACCAGTGGTAGCTTTGTGAGTAGAAAGGATAGAGGTGAATGTGATCGATGTTAGAGAAGTGGAATGGTAAGATTTGGCCACTGGGTATGTGGGATGAGAAAGAGGGCGCTGAGGATAAGACTAAGGTTAGGAACCTAGAATAGTGTCAGTTGGGGTACTTTCAACAGAAATAGGTTCATTTGGCAGAAGGTTGTGTTTTGGGGAAAAGGTAAAGATTTGTATTTGTGGCATGTTGAGTTTGAGATGTCTTCAGAACATCCAGTTTGAAATGTCCAATAGACCAGTGATGTCAAACTCAAATAGAAATAGATCCCTGCATAATGATTTAGAAAATTGCAAATTAGAATTGTCTGTATTTTTGTTTATTTTGTTAAATATTTCTCAATTACTATTTACAGCCTCACTTGAGTGTAGAGCTACCAGTTGACACCTCGAAATAGGTAATTCAACAAGAATTTAAGTACCTACTGTGTACTTTAATGTACCAGGCCCTGTGCCAGGCCCTAGGGATATATACAAGCAAAATAAAAATAGTCTTTGCCCTCAATGTTCTCATTTGGCAGAAATTCACTACTTTGTCTGATAATGTGTTTGGTTTTTTGTTTCTCCCAACTGAAAAACTGCATGTAAATGAATTTATAATGTTAAGGCCTTGGGGAATGATTGCTTTTAAAATTGAGAAAGCATCCACTCTTTATTTCTGTTGGATCTGACAATGACCAGTCTCACTGTTTTAGCTAATAATTATATTCTAGCAAACTAAGGATTTAATTTTCCATGGATTTTATATGAACAATTATTTTCCCTTTTTCAAAAAATTATTATCTTTTGCAATCTTCATTTCCTAATACATCCCCCTTCTTCCCCTATATAGCAGACTATCTCTTGGAACCTAGAATTTAAAAAAAAAAGGAGGGAATAAAAGCGGTTCAGGTAAACTGCCTAGCCCCATCAACTGAGCTTTGACACTAGGTAGAGTGTCCAACACCTTTAGTGTTCTGTGTTGACAGAGAAAATGCATTCTCTCATTTCTCCTTAAGGGCCAATCTTGGTCATTATAATTACACAGCTTGCAGTATTGTGGATTTGTGGCTTTTTTTTTTTTTTTTTGAGGCGTGGGGTAGAATGTCATTTAAAGAAATCCAACATGACTTCTTTGTACCTATTTTATTTAAATACAGATAGGTAACCCTCTATTTTCTCCTTTTTAGGCAGTGTTAGGTGTACTTAAAGTTGATACAAAGTGGACAACAAACTAGAGTTTCAGGGGAAAAAAGTCTCATCTCTTATCTGGCTGGCTTCTGTAACAAAAAATATTCCATTTATTTTTAAACTTAGAGGTAGGAAAAGGAACTGATGTAAATGAATGCAATCTTGTTTGCATTATCTGAGTGCTCTCTCCTCTTTCTGAACTTGTGTTTGGTATATTTCAGAATTAATGCAGATGTGGTCAAAAAACTTCATTCTGAAGTTATCTACACTGGTAAAATCCCTTAAAAATTTCTCAGTTCTGTTTTGCCTTGCCCATGTAAAACAGAGGCTTTGTATTATGGAATCATTTAATTACAAGTGGATTGTGATCATAGAAGGCTACTTGAGATGATGGCTGAATCAACGATACAAATACAGGAAATACAACTAGGCAGTAGGGGAGATAAAACATGGTCGCTGTCCTCAAGGACCTTACAAATTATAGGACATACACGTATTATACACAAAACATTTATATATGAATATCTATATTACATAGTATTACATGAAAAATGCATTTGAGTTACAGAAAAATAGTGCCATTTCTAAGGAGGAAGTATCATTACAGGCCTGGGGTTTCAGGGAATATTTTCTGGAGGAGATGACAGCTAAGTTAGATTTCAAAGGATAATTAGAAATGCAATAGGCAAAGAGAGGTGGGAGGGGCGCTGTTGAGGGTTAGGGGAACAGTCAGAACCAAGCCTTAGAGACGGGGGTGTGTTTGGGATCTTCCTTATTAGGTAACGTTAGGACTCTCATACCTCTTGGGTATGAAGCTTCATGAAGTCATATTAATCATGGAAAAATATGCTTTGAAGATGAGTGGCAAGTGAAATACATATGGATATGGAGTCATCCTTCTGAGGAAGCATTTTAGAAAAGTCAGAATGCATATTAGGTGGATTTTGCCTTTGATTCTTCTCTCTCCTACCCCCTCCTTTCTTTCCCCAACCCCAATTATGCCAAACTGCCCATAAGTTGACCCTATAGTATCTTTGGTATAGTTTAGGTGGTTCTGAGCCATAGTTGGGAGTTTAGCTAGTCCTATCTGAATCTTCCACTTACACTGAATCTTTGCCAAGTTGATTTCTGAGATCCTAAAGCCTACCTATGAGTATTTGTATAAAGGATCTATCAATCAACAAACATTAAGCACCTACCATGGGCTAACACTAGACAGTATGCTAGGCTCTGGGGATAGATACTTCTGTCTTTACAAAAGATGAAAATAGCTCCTGCCTTCAAGGGGCTTAGAGTCCAGCCTGGGAATACAATATGTACTTATGCAGATATATACAAAACAGATAAGAGGTGTTTGGGGCAGGGTTGATTGGGGAAGGAGGCAGCCCTGATGTTAGAACCTAGGAAGAGAAATCAGTAATGAGGAGAGGTTCATGTCTGAAACTACTTTAGATTAGTAGACATATTCAAGATTTATGTTGACGACACAAGGTTGAAGTTGTAAGGAAAACTACATCTCTTGGCTGGACACAGCTTCTGGCCCATGGCAGGTGTTTAATAAATGTTTATTGGTTGATGGCACAACTTTTTTTTTCTTTTTGTGTTGAATTTTGTGAATTGGAGGACATATAAGGATTTAGCTGAAGTGATGGGAGGCAGAGCTCTTGATTTCTATGGTATTTAGCACTCTAAATCAATTAGAACTAAAAATAACAGCCTGCCACTGTACCAGTTCTGTACACATCCTAAAATATTATTGCAATCAACAATTGATTAGAGTCTTTTTCAGTTGGTGGACTAGTTAGGTCATTTATATAATCTTCCTTCTATTTCTCTTCCTTTTGGGTATTTCACTTTGCCCTTTAGGATTTCCAGAAGAGATTATTTACGGAAATAAGAATGTAAAAGACATACATATTCAGTGAAAAATTATCTCTGTAATTTATTTTTATTGCAAACAGAGCTAAGATTTATTTTTGAAACACAAGGTGAAAGTTGACAGTAAAGCTAGAACAAGAATGTGGGTCTTTATCTTAAAGAAAAGTACTTTCTCTTTCTGTGTTGAATACTGAATTGGTAGAGTCATTGGGATTTTTGCTTATTGAAAAAAGTTTGTTGTGTTTCTTTGCAAATTGACTAGCTACTGAATTGGATCATCTTGTTAACAAGTCAGATGTATTGTGCAGAAGTCATTTGACAACCAAAAAACACGGTTCAAGCTGAAAACAGTTGATTGTGACTATATATCTATCGATCCATCTATGTAATTTATATGTAAACATATTTGCGTATACCTATATTTATACATATATACATACATGTTTATATATGTGTATAAAAACATTGTATATTTGGTTAATGAAAAGGTACAAATTAGAAATTAATAGGGCTTTTGAATTACTGTTGTGGTTTCAATTCTCTGACCCCCATTGGCATGAGAAATTGAAATTTAGTTATAATTTATGATTTATCATAGCAGTGTGCATTTAGTTTAATGTTTTGGTTGTAAGGGAATCATACTTTGATCTTTTTAAATTCTCATTTTTACAGTAGTGGACTATATACATGTCGAAAAATAATGACTGTGACTATATTAGTAGAAATGCACAGTATGACAGTAAAGGTCTACAGTTTGTCTAATTTGAGTTTTCATTCATATTAAAGCCTAAATTGCATTAACCATTTGGTTGTAAACATTGAAGATTTATTTTAATCTCAGTCAGTACCAGCTAATTTATTTCTAACTCCCATTAATATTGAAATTGTGTGCTTCACATCCTCATGATTCAAAATAAAAATAATTTCCTTTGATTTCCTTGAAAGGACTACTTCAGTATGGTCATATATTACTGTTGAACCTGACTGGAGGAGAAAATGCCTGGAATGAAGAGGCTTCCAACTCTGGCTAGGTATTTAATTGGAGAGACAGAAAAAATAGCATCCTAGTAGAATAAAAAGATAGGGCCCTAGATTTGGGGTCAAGAAACTTGGATTGGAATCCACGGTTAGACACTTCATAGTTGTGGGGCCATGGGCAAATCATTTAACTTCTCTGAGACTGATGAGTAAAATAGAGATGATGATAAAAGCTGTATTGCCAGCCTCACAGCGTTATTGGGAGGAAATTACTTGTAAAATGTTAAACTGATACATATATACATATATATGTATATATATGTCATGCTTACTTCAACAAGGGGATTTTTTTTCCTTTTTATAAAACCAAGTGAGAGTGTAGCAGGAGACTTATGCTTTATATAAGGAATAGATAATTTTCCCTATTTGATTTTAGAAAGATTATTTCCATTGTGCATATGGAGAAGGGAAGACTAGGTCTTTCATGTATTTAAAAAAAAAAAAACCTTGATTCATGAAAAAAAATGTTCTGCAGATACTTGCAGGTCATAGATACTTGTAGATCATAGATTTAGTGTTAGCAGCAACTTTAGAGATCATCTAATCTAACTCTCATTTGACAGATGAGGAAACCAAGGGCCAGAGAAGTAACTTGTTCCACATCGTGGTAAGTGGTAGAGTGAGATTATGTATTCCAAATTCAGTACTCTTTGGTCCCATTATAAGCACAAAAATGTTTATTCATAATTCAGAGCAACCTGAGTATTGTCTTTTAAAAGCACATTCAGATGAATTTAGGATCCCAGGAACATAAACTTAGGTTAGAAACTAGATACTATCTTTCATCCAGTTTACGAATTCATCAGTGATTCTTAATAAATATTAGATAAGGCAGCGATGTGTCATTGGTGATTAATATGGAAGTTGCTAAACACATAATTCTCAGTCGACATTTGTTGTACTTGGCAAAGTCTGTAGTACCTTTTCAGAAAGCTGGTAGGGAATCCCTGATGAATTAGTTGTCTCTAAAAAGGTATCTGACTTCTTTTCAGTGGCACTGAGCCAAGTGGAGGACTGGCCTGGTGACCCAAAAGGAGTTTTCTTTGGCATACTTCTTAATATAGTGCAAGATTTAATTTTTATTCTGGTTGGGTCCTCAGTTTTTCCTGATTCTTCACTAAAGGGATTGTATTTCTAGGTAGCAGTCTTTTTTAGAACTAAAAAATTTGAGAGAATCTTGAAAAGTCTTATCAAGTCCTTTTTGTCTCTTTATTCCTCTCATAGGGCTAGACTCTCCTTGAAACTTCTCAGATAAAAAAAATTTTAAAAGAGATTCTGAACAAATGTATTCAGGTCACAAGTTAGGTTGTAAATGAAATTAGCTAAATCCTACTAAATGGCACTCATTTGTTATAAGGAGTTTAGTGTTGTGTTTTATTGAAGAAAGAATAATAAGTAATAAATATTAGTTTAGATATATGAATTTTGTAATAAAGGTAGCCCTCATCTGAAAATGGGAGTCATTAAACAAAGTTAAATTGGAATTTAAAATGCATGTTTTCCTAACCCCCAAAGGGCTACAAAACTGTGCATACCCTTTGATCTAGCAATACCATTCCTAAGTCTGTATTGCAAAGAGACTTTTAAAACACAAGGAGGAGGGAGAGAACCTATTTGTACAAAAAGTATTTATAGCAGCTCTTTTAGTTGTGGTTTAGAATTGGAAATTGAGGGCATACCCATCAATTGGAAATGGCTGAAAAAGTGGTGGTATATGATTATGATGGACTATTATTGTGCTTATAAGAAATGATGAGCAGGATGATTTCAGAAAAAACCTAGAAAGACTCATATGAACTGATACAGAGTGAAATGAGCAGAACCAGGAGAACATTGTACATAGTAACAGCAATATTGCATGATGAACAACTCTGAATGTCTTAGCTGTTCTAAGCAATACAATGATCCAAGACAATCCCAAAGGACTCATGATGAAAAATGAAAAATGCTATCTGCCTCCAGACAAAGGACTCGTGACATCCAAACACAGACTGAAGGTTCCTTCCTTCCTTCCTTCCTTCCTTCCTTCCTTCCTTCCTTCCTTCCTTCCTTCCTTCCTTCCTTCCTTCCTTCCTCCCTTCCTCCCTTCCTCCCTTCCTCCCTTCCTTGTTTTGTTTGAGTTTTCTATTCTAACGCATGTATAACCTATACCAGATTGCTTACTATCTCAGAAAGTGGGGAAGGGAAGATTGAAATCCAAGAAAGAGATCGAGAGTGGACATGGAGTTTGGGGAATTATTGAATTTGGAACTCAAAACTTAAAAAAACACCAGATGTTAAAAATTGTTTTGATATGTAATTGGGGGGAAATCAAATATTAAAAATGAAAATGTGCATGTTTCCAAAGAACCATACTACAAATAGTGGTTTCAATACCCAGCATCACCCACGAAATACTTTGTAACCCAGGATGTAGTCTGAATTGTTCATGGGGGAGCAGAGAGCCATTTGCTGGAGGTGAGGGAATGGTGAGGAGAAAGGAGCAAACATACCCTTTGAAGGCATGGCATATGTTTCATTTGATACTCTGACCTCCAACTCTTTGCAAAGAACTGTTGCTTGATAAATATTTGATGAACTTAATTGGCCGTAGGTAAAAATTTGAAACAATCACAATTTGTCTTTGAGAGGCTGCCATAATATACTAGGAAGAACAATAAATGGAAATCTGGTGGTCCATCTTCGAGTTCCAGTTTGGTTACTACTTTCAATGTGAACTTGATAATGTTATTTAACTTCTCTTGACCCTAGTATATTCATCTGTGAAATTTTTTAACTAAATGGTCTTTAAGATCCCTCCTGGCTCTGACATTCAAGGAACTCTCTTTGCTCTACCCTTTCCTCACTCCTATAGAACCTCCTCCAGGCTCTCAGTGTGATCCATACCCTTAGCTTTGTAGAGTTATAGGGCTACAGCTGGAAAGGATCTTACAGGTCATCCTGTTTAACCCCCGCATTTTATAGATGAGGAATCTAAGGCACAGAAAAGTTAGATGAATTACCTAAAGTTACATAGTTGATACTTGCCTAACATCAATCCTCCCAATTAAAATTCTTATTTCTTCAGTGTAGCTTATTTTAGCTAAGTGTTAAGAAGAAATCATTGATTAAATTAATTTATATTAATGAATGATTGACTGTTGGTCCCTTCTCCTTAAGAAGTATTTTCATTCTCAACTGATGATGTTTGCTAACTCAGATTAGTCTTTAGAATTTCATTTAGTGTATCAACATAATGCAAGCAAACTTAGAGCTAGGGATTGGGAGAAGGTGTTGGTGGAGTGGTAGTGGGAGGGAGGGAGAGGTTGCCTTTGATTTGTCAGCCTGGTAGCAGAGGCTTCTAGGTTGCTCAGTGGACAGAACAAATGGGACTGAAATCGGGAAGACCTGGATTCAGTATCTTGTCTTAGACACTTACTAGCTGTTTGGTCCATTTATATTTCCTCTATCTCCTATATCATGGTTATTTGCATATTGTCTTCCCCCTATTAGAATATAAGCTTCTTGAGGGACTACATTGTTGTGGTGGTTGTGGTTGTTTCCCCTTCTTTGTATCTCAGTGCATAGCATAGTATGTCATGTAAAAGTACTTAAAAAATGCTTGATGACTGACAATGGGCAAGTTCCTTAACTTGTACCTTGTCTATAAAATGAGAACACTGGGCTCAGTGGCTCCAAGGTCCCTCCTAGCTCTAAATCTTGATACTATGAGGATCCTATGATGAACTGGCAAGGGTTTGAAGTCAGAAGACCTGAGTTCTAATGCTGGCCCTCTGGTGACTACCTGTGTCACCATGCACAAATTACTTAACCTATTTTCTCTTCTGTAAAATGAGGGGGGTGCTCACCCAGGTGAAACAGCCTCAGGGATGTCTCATGATTTGATCAAACTCACGTAAGTTGTAAGTAGCAGAGTCAAGATTCCAGCTCAGGTACTCTGACTCCAAATTAATTGGGAAACCAAGATTGGACATGGGGGATTTGGGAATCATCCACAGAGAAATGATAGCTGGAATATGAAGATAGATGAAGTTTTCAGGCAAACTATCAAAGAGTCAAGGTACCTTGGTAAATGAAGAGGCAGCTAAGTGACTCAGTGTATAGAACGGTGGGAGTGGAGACAGGAAGACCTGAGCTCAGCTCCAGCCCCAGACACTTACTAGCTGTGTGACCCTGGGCAAGTCACTTCACCCTGTTTGCCTCAGTTTCCTCATCTGTAAAATGAGCTGGAGAAGGAAATGGCAAACCACTCTAGTATCTTTGCCAAGAAAACCCCAAATGGGGTCACTAAGAGTCAGACATGATTGAAAAACAGCTGACCTGGGGCTAAGAGGGTGCAATTAGGAGCAGTAGACAAAAGTTGCAGATGAGTAGAACTTCCTGAGAGCTCTCTAAAAGAAAGAAGAGTCAGACACAACTGAACAGCAACAAATGAACATATTAGGGGGAAGAGTTTTTATATGTAATATGATCGGTAAAAATAACTACAGAGCTGCTTTAAAATCACTACCTTGAATTTTCTAAGTAACTTTAAACTAGAAGAAATTATTTTAAAATCATGCCCCTACTTGAAAATCTTACCTTTGTTTTTGCTCGTTCATGTTAGCTAGTTTTATTCTAGGAATTTATATTTGAGTCATAGGATTTTATTGTCTGGATTTTATCTTTTAGGTACTGGTAATAAATAAGCAAAACTATAAAAGGTTAGGAAGCTCTGAAGTTTGTTTTTTATTTAGGACCTGTAACTTAACTTTCTGGAAAGTCTAAATATATAGTTGTCTGATAGACCTTTATTTTTTTTTAACTTGTAATCTTATTTTTTATTTTTTTTTTATTTTCATTTTTAACACAGTTCATATCACATAAAAAATTCCAACTTTTGGTCAGGTGATACTTCTTTTAAAGCATTTAAAATATAGACCACCAATGAATTTTTTTTTAACATTAACCAGTTGAGACACAAATAATAACTATGTATGCCAACTTTATAAGCCCTTGACCTAATTGTCTCCACACTATTACTAAGAATTAAAGGACCCTAACCTATTATTGTTGGTCTAAAGTCATAAGCCTAGTAGCTTAATTTTAAACTTAACCTCAGATGTTCGCCTACCAACAATCTATAATTTAATAGATCTGGTATTAAGCTTACAAACCTTTGACTGTAGAAAACTGCTACTAAGAGTAGGGACATTGCAGGGAAACAATATCTCCCCAGCTTCATGTCAGTTCCAGGCAGGAGTAGATTGTCCATTTGCATTCAGTCAGGCTTAAAGTCTGCCAGGTGTCAGTGGGAAAATTGAGTCAGGAGAATCCTACCTCAGCCCAGTTTGAACAGCCGCTCTCCCACCCTTCCCATGATATCACCTTTTGCAGTTCATACCAGCCTCTCACAGGCTTACTGGCATCATGGGTTGGAGGCTCAGACCGCCTTTCTTGCTATCCATACCTGGAGTTAATCTCAGAAGAATAGTCAGTTAATAGTCCCATAGCATCTTAAAATAGCAAGTTCCAATAACCAGGTTTTAGATATGACTATAATTTCACATTTGCTAAGGAACATCTTTTAAGGCAAGTCTTAAGTGGCTTACATTCTTTTCTATACCTGTTCTAGTTCCTGCTTAAATAACAATCATAAAATCAAATTTACCATTAAAACTTTAACTTTTCCATCAATGCCAAATTTTACTCAAAGTTACCTGCCTCTAGGAAACTTAGGCCTTCTCCCAATGTACCCTTCCTTCTATCACACCCCACCCTTTGCTTATCTCCATCTTCTCTCTTTTCTTGCAGGGCAAGATAAATTTCTATACCCCATTACCTGTGTTTCTTATTTCCCGGCTATATGCAATACTAATTCTCAACATTCATTTCTAATACTTCGAATTCCAACTTCTCTCCCTCCCTCCCTCCCTCCTCATCCCCACTGAGAAGGCAAGCAGTTCAGTACAGACTAAATATGTGTCGTTTTGCAAAAGATTTCCATAATAATCATGTTGTATAATACTAACTATATTGCCCTCTATCCTACTCTATCCCCCTTATTTTTTTATTCCCTTATTTGACCTTGTCCCTTTCCAAAAGTGTTTATTTCTAGTTGCTCCCTACTCCCATTTGCCCTCCCTTCTATCATTCCCCTGACCCCACTTGTCACTTCTTCCCCTACTTTCCTGTAGTATAAGATAGATTTTATGCCAAATGTAGTGAACTTTGTTATTCCCTCCTTAAGCCATATGGGGAGAGAGTAGCTCCACTTTTCCCCTCTCCCCTTCTCCCTTTTCTCCTCCATTGAACAAGATTTTTCTTGATCTCTTTTATGAGTTATAGCCTGCCCCATTCCATTTCTCCCTTTTTCCTCCCAGTATTTTCCTCCCACACCCCTTAATTTTTATTTTATATTTTTTTGTGTGTCGATATCATCAGCCTGTATTCTCTGTCTATATGTGTGTGTGTGTGTATATACAATCCTTCCACCTACCCAAATACTGAGAAAAGTCTCAAGAGTTATAAATATTTTCTTTCCATGTAGGAATGTAAACAATTCAGCTTTAGATTTTAGATTTTATGATTTCTCTTTTCTGTTTACCTTTTCATGTTTCTCTTGATTCTTTTGTTTGAAAGTCAAATTTTCTCTTCAGTTCTGGTCTTTTCCTCATGAATCCTTGAAAGTACTCTATATCATTGAATGACCATTTATTCCCTTGAAATATTATACTCAGTTTTGCTGGGTAGGTGAGTCTTGGTTTTAATCCCAGTTCTTTGACTTCTGGAATATCCTATTCCAAGCCCTTTGATTCCTTAATGTTGAAGGTGCCAGGTCTTGTGTTATCCTGATTGTATTTCCACAATACTTGAATTGTTTCTTTCTGGCTGCTTGCAGTATGTTCTCCTTGACCTGGGAACTCTGAAATTTGGCCACAATATTCCTAAGAATTTCTCTTTTCAGTTCTCTTTCAGGAGGTGATCTGTGAATTCTTTCAATATTTATTTTTCCCTCTGGTTCTAGAATGTCTGGACAGTTTTCCTTGATAATTTCATGGAAGATAATGTCTAGGCTCTTTTTTTGATCATGGCTTTCAGGTAGTCTCATAATTTTTAAATTGTCTCTCCTGGATCTATTTTCCAAGTCAGTTGTTTTTCCAGTGAGATGTTTCACATTATCTTCTATTTTTCCAAACTTTTGGTTTTGTTCTTTAACTGCTTGGTTTGTCTCATAGTCATTCATTTCCCTGAACTCAATTCTCTCTTTCAGAGAACTGTTTTGTTCAATGAACTTTTGAACCTTCTCCTCCATTTGGCTAATTCTGCTTTTTAATGCCTCCTTCTCCTTATTGGCTTTTTGGACCTCTTTTTCCAGTTGAGTTAGCCTCTTTTTAAAGGTGTTATTTTCCTCAGCATTTTTTTGGTTCTCCTTTCACAAGCTGCTAACTCGCTTTTCAAGCTCTCCCATTGTCTGAGGTCAGTTTAAGTTCACTTTGGAGGCCCTGGAGGCAGGGATCTTAACTTCCTGTGACAGTATGCCTTGTTCTTCCTCATCTGAAAGGATGGGAGAAGACACCTGTTCACCAAGAAAGTAATCTTCTATAGTCTTATTTTTTCCCCTTTTTGGGGCATTTTCCCAGCCCGTTACTTGACTTCTGAATCCTTTGTCAAGAGATTCGACTCAGTTGCCTTGTTCTCCTGGGCTTTGGGTGGGGCCATCACTCAGGGTTGGGGTTTAGATCAGCTGCTCCCTGTTGCCAGAAGCTTTAAGCTGAGTTGCCTGGACAACGGACCCACGTTGCTTCCTGGCCTCAGTAGCTGCCTGAAGTCTGCTGCTGCTGCCTCTACCATTGCCTGGGCCTATTGCTGTAGGAACCCCATTCCCCTCTCACCCAGCTGGGAAAGCCCTCCTACACTGACCTTTGGAGCTTTCCTTGTTGCTTGTGGGTTGAGGTATCTGGGATTCTCCCTGCTGGGGATTCTGCCCTGGAGGCCTGTTCGGGTCCTGTTCCTCCCTTTGCCACGTGGCCAGGGCTGGGCTCCACTCCACTCAGAATTCCATGAGATAGACCTTTCCTGTCGGCCTTCCAGGTTACCTTTGGCTGGAAACCTCTTTCACTCTGTTATTCTATGACTTCTGCTGCTCTAGACTTTGTTGAGAGTCATTTTTTACAGGTATTTTGTGGGCTGTGGGGGAAGTGCTGGAGTATATGTGCCTTTCTGCTCCACCATCTTGGCTCTGCCTCCTGATAAACCTTCTTAATAGTTCATTCCAAGGGCTAACGTGCTTTTTTGAGATGGTTCTTCTCCTTTTTGGGGCTTTTTATAAACTTTGCAGCAGACTTTTCATGTTTCTCTGAGTTGTTTATAAGAACATCATCATAACCAAATCTACCCTGAAATCAGGGACCATCTGCTAATTGCATCCTTTTGCTTATCCCCATTGACTACTACCAATTTGATTCTTTCCTCTTTGTTGTAGTTAAATATCACAGAGATATGTCAAACTCCTTACAGAAACAATTCATTGCCAAGACCCCATGATTTTTATCAGTAGCAGCCCTAGTCACAACAAAGAGAGGTGTTAAGCTAATTGCTGCACATGGCTACATAACACAGAAGAAGAAAAAAAAATGTTTTATAAAACCTTTTATCCCAACTTTAATAAGTTCAAACCATTGATTGGACTCTTAAGGCCTTAACTAGATTCAGTCTCAAATCAGTTACCATTTTCCTCTCCCAGAAGTTGTCATAGTACTTAACACTTCTCCATTGTTCAATTCCTGTGGGAATATGGCTAGTATTTCTCCTAGTAATGGACAGTTGTGTGTGGTTGTGTGTGTGTGTGTGTGTGTGTGTGTGTGTGTGTGTGTGTTGAGGAAACAATATCCAGAGTCATCTGAGAATCTTCTTAATCTAGATCTTAAACCAGAAATTAGGGGATTCCTAAAGAGAAAAGATTTAGTCCGCTTTCCCATTTCCCTTTCTGGATATTTTAGGTTTCTTTAGCTTCCCCACTTCAGTTTTTACAAATGCTTTTCTGTGGAGGCCCCATTATGACTTCTTTCTAGTCCACTGTGTGCATCATCTTGTCCTTGCTTTTCTCCCTATGTTTCCTATCATCTAGAATTCAGGTCTTAAACTTTTTACACTAGACCCCTTTTTGTGATTTGGCACCATTCCTAGGCATTGTGTGGCCTGAGGGTATATGCAGTGCAAAGTGTGCATGCTTTGTGTTCAGAGCTAAGGCTGCACTGAAGTTGCAGTTGCAACAAAGGCAAGCACTGCCAGAAATACCTCAAATTCATTATGCATTTGATTTTTAATTAATTTTTGGTTGTTGTGTGTTCAGAAACCTTTTACTCTTGCCAATATGGACAACTCATATGGGGTTGAGACAGTTTAAGAAGCAGTGGTGATCCTCATTTCTCCATTAGCCCCCCACCAACTGCAAACTTCAGGGATCTCTGTGAAGATTTGGTGTTTAAGGTTACAAAATACTAGTGGCCCCACCCAAGCCAGCCTAGTAGACTCCCCACAATTCTTGGTTGTAATCTCGGGTTTCTGTAAAGACAATTTGAGACTTTTATAGTCCAAATTTTGGCTGTTGTGGGTCGTATTAAAACCTCATGGAGAGATGCTGAATTCTGAAGTATGATCATCCAACTGCTCAATGTGAAAGCTGTTGAAAGTACAGTACTCCTTAGAGTTGCTTATATTTGTTCTTTGTTTTTCTTGGAATTTGAAAGCAGCCTGAACTTGTTACTCTGTTTTAATTGTGCCTTTATCAGAATATTAAATAAGAAAAACAACCAGGTGGTATGTGGTGGTGTGGAAGCAGCTAGAATTATTTTTCAGAATAACATGAACATTGTGTTAAAACATCGATTAGCCATGTTAGTGTTACAGGATTTTTTATGTGATCCTGAAATCTTATATCCTATGCTGATTGAAAGGAGAGGAAATTACTTTGTAATTTACAATTGTGAACCTTGAATAACTAAAGCATAATGTATAAGATTTGGGTATTTAATGATTTGCTTGGATGGTGAAGACAGATTTCAGGCAATGTAAGGCAGCCAAATACTTTCTGTTAAGATCATTGGACGTATCACAAATGTAAATATAACTCATTTCCAAAGATATGCCAAATCATATAAAGCTCTGACTAGATGTTGGACTAATCAGACAGCCTATCTGCTGAGATATGTACATAGTAGGGACTGACTAGAATAGAATATGCAGCATTAACTTATTATTGAGCATTCTTGGAAAACCCTTCTTTCCAATTTGCGAAGGAAAGGTTTGGAGTAGCGGTTTTACATGAATGCCCATATTTCAAGCCACTTCACTTTCCTTTAGGATAAATTATAGTGAGAAAAAAATGTTAATACTTGGGATCATGATATGGACAATACATACTTCATTACATCTAGTTAATTATTTTGTAGAAAAAGTAACAACATAATCAGACTGACAGGGAGGTTAGTCTCTTAAATGCTAATAATATCATTAATTTGTTAATCACACATTGAGAATATCTTTGACTTTCTTCTTCCCCTTACCCCCATATCCATCCAGTTGCCAGGTCCAATAAATATTCCCTCCAGAACACACTATTTCTGCAATCAGTCCCTTTTTTTCCATCCCCACTCTTTCTCCTCAATTCATATGCATATTGCCCTGACTTAGATAATTGCAATAGCCTCATAACTTTGTCTCTTCCCCCCTAATCCCTATTATTCATTTTGTCGGGATTCGTTTTCCAAAACCAGAGTTCTGATCACATCAAACTCTACCCCAAAATGTTCACATATTCAAAGCTCTAGTCCAATGTTTCCTGAACAATAATACCCAACCAGTAGTCATCCTGCCTTTGCTTGAAGAACTCTAGTGAGGAGGATTCTGCCATCGTCTGAGATAACCCATTCCATTTTAGGATAGTTCTTATTGTTAGAAAGCTTTTCCTTACATCAGGCCTAAATCTGCCTCTCATAATTTCTGCCTATTCCTCCGAGTTCTGCCTTGCTAGGCCTGGCTGAACAAGTCTAATAGAGGGTATTCCAGAAATCTTAGTGCAATTTTTAGTTTTAGTAACCTAAATCTTATGCTAAATTTGTCCTTCACTGAAGCTCCCAGATATTTTCCAGATAAACGATTGTCTAATCATGCTTCTCTTATTTCATGCTTGTGAAGTTGATCTTTGGAACCCAAGTGACATTTATTTGCTGTTAGACTTCACCAATTAGATTTGGCCCAGTCAAGGTCCTTTGGATTCTGATTCTGCTCTCCAGTAAATTACCTGTCCCTCCTAGCTTTGTGTCATCTGCAGATTTGATAGCATGCTACTGAAGCATTTGTGAAAGCCACTGATCAAAATATTAAATAACATAGGGGCATGTACAAACTCCTGGACATTCCACCGAGAGACTTTCCAAGTTGACATGAAACCATTAATCATATGGTCGTTCTTAATCCACTTATCTGTACTCTTACTTAACCAAGATTTCTTCATCTGATCTACAAGAATAATACAAGACATCATCAAAGGCTTTAATAATACCTAGGTAAATGATAGATCATTCCTCTGATCTACCAGGCTATACTCCTGTGCAAAAAGCAAATGAGGATCATCTGGAACAACCTGTTTTTCATAAAGTCATTTTGGTTCTTTGTGATCATCACCTCCTTCTCTAGGAGTTCACTAACTATTCTTTAAATAAGGAATTTGAAAAATTTTTAATTTGTTGAACTTTTTCTTTGCTGAAGTCAAGGTTGCAGGCCTATAGTTTTCAGACTCCATCCTCTTCTCTTTTTTTGAAAAGCAGTACATTCTCATGTTCCCTCTCTTTTCTTTCACACTCTTTCAGAGATCATTGACTGGCCACTAGAAATCACAACTGACAGTTCTTAAGATGCTCAGGGATTTAGTTCATCTGTGTCTAACGATCTGAACTTATTGAGGACAATTAGGTATTATTTTACTATCTCTCTACTTATCTTGGGTTTCAACTCATACTAGCCATTTTTATTTTATCCTTTGCAGAGCAAAGATCCATGGCATCAAAAGAGGAGTAAAATAAGAGTTGAATTGTTCAGCTTTCTCTCCATTGTCAATCTCCTATCCACTTGGAAGAATAAATCTATTCCTCTTTCCTGCAGTATAACATAGAAGCCTTTTTTTGTTGTCCTTAGCATCCCTTTCTGTGAGCATTAGCACTCCTGACACTTTTCTTACAGAATCAAGATACTCTTCTCTATTCATCCTTCAAGATATAAGTGCATCCTTCGTTACTCTTGCATCTTCCATGCATTTATATACACATGCACACACACACACACACACATCATTGAATGAATTCTCTATATAGCTACATTGACTTCTTTAGAAAACTTCCATTTTCCCTCTTGAAAAGCATTATTTCTTTTTGTAACTCAGAATTTAACTGCTGAAAATTTTCCAGTCTTTCCTGGGCTGGGATTTTCTCCATTCCTGCCTCCACATCATGATATTCCTGGCTTCTTTTCAAGACTCAGCTGAAATGCCTTCTTCTTCATTCCCTTCAGTTGCTTAATCCTTCCCTCAGGTTATTTCCCTTCTACTTTGTCTCTATCTTGTGTGTACCTATTTATTTACATATTGTCTTTCCCATGAGTACCTTGAAGGCAATGATCATTTTTGTGGTTTTGCCTTCCTTTATGGTTCCAATTTTTAGCACATTACCTGACAACATAGGGGTGCCTCTTTTCTCTAAAGCCTTTGAATTCTACTCCTCAAACTTCAGAGTTGCACATTAGAACCAAGTTACCTTCTCTTTTGTACTACATATTCTAAGACAGAAGTCACTTTCCCCCGGGGTTCCTATCATTTCTCCTTTAGTCACAATTTCTTCCTTGTTGACAAGAATTATATCTAAAATAACAGTTCCCCTCATTGTTAGTCTCAGGTTTTGAAGGATGCGGTTGTTCATTTCACGTAAACATTTTATTAGGCACTCACTGTATATAAGACAATGTATTAGATGTTCTGGATTCAGAGACAAAGATGAAAGAAACCTTCCTGCCCTTACAGAGTTTCTGTCACTGGGGGAATAATATATATATACACACATATATATATACTTTTGCTGCTGCTTTTGTTGTGTGTCTTTCTGTTTTTTCAGTCATGTCCAACTCTTTGTGACCTCATTTGGAATTTCCTTGGCAAAGATACTGCAGTGGTTTGCCATGTCTTTCTTCTGCTCATTTTACAGATGAGGAAACGGAGGCACACAGGGTTAAATGACTTCTCCAAGGTTACAGGGTATCTGAGGCTGGATTTGGATGCATGAAGATGACTCTTCTTGTTTCCAGGCCCAGTGCTTCATCCACTGTGCCACCGAACTGCCAGATATATGTAAAGAATTAAGTCATGTGAAGTATGTACAAAGTAATTTTAAGATGAAGAGAGAGGTAAGAATTGTAAGTCCTGGGCAAGGCCTAAAGCAGAGGACATCAGAGCTGTACTGTGAAGGACACTATGGATTATATGAGATGCAAGAGAGCAAAGAGGGCATTCAAGATGTAGGGTCCACTTGTCTAACAGCATGGAAACTGGTGATTGAATTTAATGCATTTGAAGGGAGCAGCCAGCAGGCTAGTTTTGATAGAATAGAAAATTCCCAAGAAGAGGGATATTATGGAATAAGAGCAAAAAGGAGATAACTGTCAAGTCGTGGAGAGCTTCAAGCAAACTGATAAGTTTTTCTTTTATCTTTGGAGGCAATAGGGAACCATTGAAGGTGTTGTTTTTTTAAAGAGAGATAGTTAAATCTGTCTTTTAGGACTTTATCAATTTGGTAGAAAAAAAGATGAGCAAAATAAGAGTTGGATAGTTTTACCTTCTCTCCACTATCATGTGTGTGTTTGTGTGTTTGGGGGAAGTACTAATAATAGGGGAAATTGACCCCAGGAGATATCCCTTGAGCTGAAACTTGAAGGGAGATAGGAGTACCTAGAGACAGAGAGAAGGGGAAACATGAGGGACAGCCAATACAAAGGTCTGAAGATGGGAGATGTGAGAGAGTAGCAAACAGGCCAGCCTTGTTTGGATGGAGCAAAGAATTTATAAAGGGGAAGGGGTGTAATGAGTAATCATTCTGAAATGCTAAGACAGAGCCAGACAGTGAAGGGCTTTAAATGCCAAACAGAGACATTTGTATTTTAACCCAATGGTAGTGGAGCCAACTTCTGTAGCCTCTTGAGCAGAGGAAGTTCATGAGACTTCTGCTTCAGGCATATGACTTTGGCAGTGATGGAAAAGATAAAGTGGAAAGAGCAAAGAATTGAGGCAAAGAGACCCGTTAGGAGGCCAGTGTAGTAGTCCACCCAAAAAGTGTGATGGAGGCCTGCATTAGGGGACCTGAGGGAAGGGATGGAAGTGAGAGATATTGAAGGGGGGGTGAAGGTAACAAGACTTGGCAACTGATAGGGATATAAACTATAAAAATATGCACACTATAAAAACTGTTTGGATAGGGAGGCAAAAGTGAATAAAGGATGACTTGTAGGTTGTGATTCTGAGGTGCAGGAAGAATGGTCATGTCCTTAACAGAAATTGGGGTACTTAGGAGGAGGTGTAGTTTCAAGGTGAAAGATATTAAGTTCTATTTTGAGATGCTGAGTTTATATACCTGTGGGGCACCTGGGTAGAGCTGTCTACCAAGCAGTGAGGACTTAGGAAAGAGATAAGGGTTGGATATGTAGATTTGGGAGTCATCCTTCTAGAGAATGTAGTCCTATTAATGATGACAGGACCAAAGGAGAGGACCTTGCTATATGCCCATGAATAGGAGGTGGGATCTAGATGATGAATGTGCAAAAAAGACTGAGAAGGGTCAATCTGATAGAGAACCATGGGAGCTTAGATCTAGAACTGGATGAAACTTGAGAATTCACTTATTCCAAATCTCTCATATTACAGATAAGAAAACTGAGGTTTAGGGAGGCTGACTTGCCCAAGATTACACAGGTAATAATTGTCAGAGGAAGGATTTGAATCTGAGTCCTCTGACTTCAGAGTCACTGTTCTTTCCAACTATATATCAGTGCCTCCCTTGATAGTGCCCTGTTGTAAAAGCTTGGGAAGTAGAGAGTATCCAGAATTAGGAAGTGATTAACAGCATCAAACTACAAAGAAGTACCTAGAAGTGTGAGGACTGATTAAAGATAATTGGACTCAGCAATAAAGAGATCCTCAGTGACCTTGATGAGAACAGTCTTTCTTTAGTGGTGGAGAGAAGCCAGATTTGCAAGGATTGAGAAGTGAATGGGAAGCAAGAAAGTGGAGGCAACCCTTGTGGATTTGCTGGGTTTTAGAACTTTAGCTATGAAAAGGAGGCAGTATCTTAGATATTAACTTGAGGGATTTTGGGGTTTGTTAAAGCTTTTGAGTATGGGAAAGAGATGGGTGTGTTTGTAAGGCGGAAGGAGCTGTAAATAGAAATTAATATTATGGAGAAGAAGGCAAAGTACTGAATAAGACAGGATATGTTGGGAGAGAGTGCACAAGTAGAAAAGTTGACAAAGAGAAGGACCACCATTTTTCTGAGTTTTTCTCCTTTTCTGAGGAAATAAGAAAATGAGGGATGATGTTAAGATTATTTGAAGTGTAGAATTAGGAAGGAGAAAGAGTTTTGGAGGCCTGTCAAGTTCCTCTGCTCAGAGGGACAAGGAGAAGTAGTTGTTAGGTGACTTGAGAAGAGGTTTAGAGCAGCAGTAAAGGCCCAGCTGATATTACATAATATCAGTTTGTAATCGACCCAGTCTGTATGATTTTGTGACTTCCTTCATCTCTGTTCAGTAGCTTGTGAGCAGGAATGCAAAGATTGATAGTGGTAGTGATCCAGGATTAGAGTCCAGAAAAGAATGAGTAGCAATAAAACGAGGAGGAAAGTGATTAAAAAATTAGAATCATTTAGTATAGAGTGGAAGGAATTCTTGTGGCTCCTCTCCTATCTTCAACTCAAATCAAAGAGGTGGGGGGAGGGGTGGGATGAGGAAGACAGAAAAGTGAGGCTAGAGCAGGGGAGATCACAATGTCACTCCCCTACGCAGTAAACTCCAGTGGCTCCCAGTGACCTCCAGGATCAAATACAAAATCCTCAGTTTGGTGTTCAAAGCCCTTCATAATAACTCTCTCCTACCTTTCTAGTCTTTTTAAACCTTGTTTCTTGTCACTTGTGACTCTGGCCTCTGACTGGCCCCCATGTTCTCCCTCCTTATCATGTCCTTCTGCCTTCCCTGACTTCTATTAAAATTAAAATCTCCTACAGGAAACCTTTCCCCATCCCTTTTAATTCTAGTGCCTTCTCTCTCTTAATTATTTGTTATTTATCCTGTACATAGCATGTTGATATATATCTGTTTGCTTGTTGTCCACCCCATTAGATTGTAAGTTTCTTAAGGCTAGAGACTCTCTTTAGACTCCTTTTGTATCCCCTGTACTTAAGCACAGTGCCTGGCACATAGTAGGTGTTTAATAAATGTTTATTGACTGACTTTGAACAACAGGAGTGAATAGGTTAAGAATGGAGTATGGGTTTAGGAGAGGGGATGCGCGGATAAAGCTGAAAAAAGGAAATTATTGCCACTGAGAGGAGTTTCAGTATTCTAGACTATGAAGATGGATCACTGGTAGCTGATGAAAAGATCAGGATTATTAAGACCACTCCTTTGCATGGCTGAAATAGAGTGAAGATTCAGGTGATGGGAGTTGATGAAGTTGATAGCCTAGAGAATAAGGACATTTGAGGAAAATCAACATGTAAGTAACAGCATAATATACTTTTTGTATTATGTATAATATACATATTATATGTAGCCTCAAGTTTGAAGCCAGGATTTGGGGTAGTGAGGAAGACTGTGAACCATGTACTGAATGAATTCTTTGAGAAAGTAGGGAGAGGCAATGTGTCATGGTGGATATAGTGTTGGAAATCATCATCCATAAAATAAAGGGACTAAGTTAGATGTCCTCTAATGCCTTTTCCAACTCTAAATGTGTGATCCTATAACCTCGTAAAAAAGATCTACCAGGTTCTGGATAGAATAATCAGTCTAGATGGAGTGAGCCTCAAAAGGGAACAGGTTCCTGAAATAAGGTAGAAGTAGGAATGATTGGAAATGATAGTGAAGAAGCAAGAAGTCTTTCTGGTTTGTATTGTATTGTATGGGCCATGAAAGAAAGTATATCCAGTGCAGGAGAATATGGCCAGAGATTTGGTGAATCTGAGAATCAATGGAGGCTCTGGAGTGAGAATTCTTCCTGTGTTGTTTCTTTCACATGCAAAAAGGATTACCACTACTAGACATGTCCCAGGGAAGTTTTCTTAATACTCTAAGGATTTATGCTACCAGTGATTGTTGGTGAGTGATTAGAGTGCTAGTGGTCCTAGTGATTAGACTTATTTCAAGTGTAAATTATAGAGAGGAAGTGATATACCTGCCAACATGCCCACCTACTTCTCAAATTTATTGAGGTTTTTAACAACTATTATAACCTAGTTAACTTCTACTTTCTAATTGTAAGGGATAGGGACTAGACCTGATGCTTCATTAGTAGAAGAGAAAGCAAGAAAACACTATCTCCCAATGCAAGGCAGCACCTCAGCTACAGTTTAGAGTCTCAGTTGCCTAGGCAGCTCAGAAGTTGGGTGAGATGCTCATAGTCACCCAGGTGGTATCAAAAGTAGAACTCGAACCCAGGTCTTCCTGACTTTGAGATGAGTTCTCTACAATTCCAAGCTGCCTCTCTAGTTATAAACAATGACAAATTCTACTTGGGCTAAATGTTGAAAGAAGCAACCCCTACCCCCAATCACATATTAAGTATCTGCTTATTACCTGATTAACAACTGTTATTAATTTAATTTCTCTAGATATTTGCTTAGTTTTTCACCTTCCTTCTCTGTTTTAGCTTGTACTCAGCTGCTATTTGTAACCCAGGCCTTAATTACCTCCTTAACACTTCTCTGCTACTCCCTTTGAGTACTAAATGTCCCAGCTCCTCTTAATGTCTTCTGATGTAAACCATTTCTCTTGCCAGCCTGAGTTTTAGAGTTATGCCCCTTTTTTTCTTCCCACTTCTGTCTCCAAGTGACTTTGAATTGACTATTGAAAAGATACCCACAATAATGTAACTCCCTGCCACCAACTGTTCATAATTCACAGAGAGCCTCTCTTTTGGATCAACAATTTCTTCATTTTATCACCTGACCTTTTAAAGGCACTAGGCCTTTATTCCTTCCAAACGTTTTGAGAACACCAAACCCAACTATGTGGTTATTAAATAATGTTGAGTTTCTTCATAGTATCAGAATTTTGGCTTAGAAGATAATTCTTGGTAGCTAAGCTGCATACGCCATCCAATTTTTTTCAGGGATTTATCCTATCACTGTTATAGGATCTTTTGGTGAGGTCTTGAAACTTCACATCCTACCAAAGGCTCATTTTTGATAAATTAGGGTGACATGAAGCAGATATTTTAAAGTGGAAAAAAATGTTGTGGGTTGTTTTTTTTACAAGTCTTCTGACATTTTGTGTGTGTGTGTGTGTAATGCTGGTTAAGTCGTATATTATATAATTATATAAAAAGGGATCCATCAAAGATTTTTATTATTTTTACTACTATTATTATTACCTTTAGGCGAAAAATAACTATAGAATTGCTTGCAAAGCTTTTTCCTGAACATAGTCTTTGATTTTCAGTTGTACCAAGAGTTCAGGCTGATATTTTTCAGTCCTTTTTGTTCAGGGGAAAGACTAAAGCCAAAAAATGCAGATAGGTCACGTACCCTAAAATATTTTGACCCTGTGTACTGTCCTTGGTGAACTATAGATAAACCATGTAAAATCATGTCTTACTTATTTTCCTTTTTCTCACCTTGAGTATTGATTTCGAAGCTTTTTAATGTCTGCTTTTCTATTCTTAGTTTTGAAGGCGAGTTGGCTTTTTCTCCTTTTTGCATAAGAAAGTGTAAGAAAGTGGATAATGCAGTTATTGCCAATTAGAAGCTAAGCAGGTCCCAAATGAGCTTTGTCTAATTCATTATAAATTGCAGCTTTAGAATTTAGAAAATAGTGTCATAAATCTTGATGTCATTCCCCACTAATCATATTCAGGCAAGGGATCTCTGCTCTCCCCTGAGAGGGTGCCCATCACAAGCAGCTGTGTCATGGGTAGCGAGGGAAAAGTGGGGGTGGGGTTTGGGGATGTGAATTAAAAACTGATATTTGAAATGTATTTTAACTGTATATTTTTCCATATTTTCTATACTGCTCATTATGAGAAATGAAAAAAAATTAAAAATACTTCTGTATACATAATACTGATCACAGTAGCAATTAGTCACCAGGACAAGCTTGCTCAGAATAAAATTAAATTACTGAGGAGGAAAAAATACTTTATCTATTTCTAAACCAGTACTGTGCCCAGGTTGGTGCAGTGAGGGTTCAGATGCTGGTTCGTTTGCCAGTTATAGAACAAGTATCTGGGCATAGAGCGTTCAATCAGGGGAAGTATGAAGCGTGACTGTGTGAATTTAAATGGGACCAGCGATTGCCTCTATTCCTGATCTACCTTCACTTTTCCCCCTTGAAGTAAAAGATGATGATTTCCACAGAATCTGCGAAGTAAGCATGTTACCTGTATTGCTTTACTCTCTGTTCCTGGCAAGCCAAGAGTTAAGAGGGGCTAAGGGAGCAAAAAGGAAGGTTGTTTACAGTGGTTTATTTTATTTATAACTATGCACCTGCATTAAGCTTCTCGTCGCTCTGGCCCGAACCTATGGGACTCCAATTTGTATATTGGTACTATGTCTCTCCCCATAGAATCTAGACTCAGTTTGTGGTTATGGTTATGGAGACCAGTAACCTTCCCAGAATTTGAGACGGCTAGGTGGAGAACAAGCTGTTGTATGCCTGAGTAGAGAGGCTGTCTGTGACTTTACACACAGGAGAGAAAAGGCACGAGAAAGAACGTCTTGACTTAACCTGGAAACTAGCCTAGAGTGAGGGATGCACCGTGACAATTTTTAAAAATTTTGTTTTTAATTTATGGAATAAAACAAGCACTTCCATAACATGGTATAATAAAAAAGATGATTACACATGAAACCGCAAATCTGCTATGCACAAATTGCTGTTCCTTTCAAATATACAACATACAGCAAAATTATGTAAATTTCTTTTTTTTCTTCTCTCCCTTCTCAGAGATGACTACCATTAGACACAAATAGGTATACATAAGTAAAATTTTTCTATACATACTTCTATGTATCTGCCCTTTCTCTGGATGCTGATAATTTTTGCACATACTGTCTGTCCATAACCAGAAATATATATATATATATGTATGTATAAATGTAAAATTTTGGGTTTATCTGCAGAGGACATTTTTTAGAATAGGGTAGATAATTTTATCTTCCTCCTCTCCCCTTAACTTCTCTCAGGGAAGTATTGCTACACTACCAGCTTTGTTCTAGGGACCCCCCCAGCAAGAATATGGAAGAACTCTGTGTGTGTGTGTGTGTGCACGCGCATGTGTGCATGTGCGTGTGTATGCGTGTGCGTGTGTGCATGCATGCATGGAGGACAGGCCCCTGAGTAATTCTTATGTTACTGTTCTGTGTGTATCTTAGATTCATGAATAAATTTTTGGAGCAGGACCCGAAGAGAGTGTTTTCCCATCTGTTAAGTGGAGAGTGTGTATTTTTCTAGGGCATCAGGGAGAATCCAGTAGAATACATTCTAATAATTTTCTATATTGGCCCAGGTGGTTGGTCTTCCTTTTAGACATGGCTCATTATTAGTGACAGCCTCTTAAAGCAGATTGCAATAAGGCAAATCCCTCTGTACTTATACTCTTGATCATGAGATGTTGCCTTTGTTTGTACAGGGGGAAGAGGCAGGTGAATGAACAAACAAAGGTAGTGAGCAGTTTAGTATAGGTCTTTATTATTTTTGTGGTTTGAGGAGACACAATTTTGCTCTTATGATATAATTGAGAAGACAATTTTTTTTGAGAACTGTTACGTGGCCCAGCAATTTAACATCCTGCTTTTAATCAGGTGATGAGTGTCTTTCAACTTAACCAGCCCAACTCTTGTATGTAGGGGCATTGTGGAGTGGTAGAGAAAACACTGGGTTTGGAGGCAGAAAAACTGCTTTCAGATACCAAGTGTTGTACTTATTACTTGTGTAAACTTGGGAAAGTCACTGAGCCCCCCACTCTCTGGGCCACCATAAAGAAGGAAGGATGAGCTGGAGGATCTCTAAGGCCATCTTACATTCTGAATTATATGAACGTGAATCTTGTGATAGAAATATGATTTATTATTTCTGACTTTACTGCTTTGATGGTTAGCTATATATCCAGGAAATAAATCCAAGGAAGCGTTATCAAAATTTTAAGGTCCCAAATCACAGTACAATAATTGAGATTATGGGTTCCTAAGTGAAAATTTTAGAAAGGGCCCCTCTCATATTTTGTTTAATACAAAAAATTCCCATTGAAGAGAGACCTTTCTTTTCATGTATCTCATGGAAGAGAACTTTCCTTTCATGGACATGATATAAATAAATTAGAATTTAAAAAAAAATTAGTGCCATAAATCTTGATGTCATTTCCAAGTTTTTTAAAAAAAGATACTTATGATACAAATATACTAAATTGAAATACAATATTTATGTGTTACAAATACTAGTTAGAATAATAGCATGTATCTTGGTTCATACCAGTAGTGTATTGGGGGTACGTATGAGTGGGATGAATTTTTTGTGTATCCTAAATGAATGCTATCATAAAATTACATACAGTATGTGAGTCTTGACACAGGGCCAGTGTTAAGATTTGCAGTCTTGTGATATATCACAACTAACAAAATGCCACAGATTAATGTGTTGTACTTTGAAAATATTATGCTCGTGAAATTTTAAGAGTAGCCATTCAGGCAGGAAAGTCTTTTTCTACCATCTTTAACCCTTTTATCCATGGACTGTTGAATAAAGCCACTGTAGTATCTAACAAATTATAATGGACATTTCTTAATTTTGGCACTTCTTAATTCCAAGCTCAGTGCTCTATCCATTGTGCCACTTAACTGCCAAGCTTCTGGTGAGAAAACTTCCTTTAAAAATGCCAGTTATCACCTTCCTTCAATTTATAGAATTATAAAGATGTCTGATGGGCAAAACAATGAACAATTTGATTTGCCTATTACAGGGCAGAGATAGCATTTGAACTCAGGTCTCCCTAGCTCTAAGTCTAGTCTTTTATCCAGTACTCCACAACTGCCAAAGACTTCTTTGCAAAAACTTCAAGCAATTGGCTCTGAATGATAAAACCACAGAAGTAGGAAGCAAGAAGATCCATTAGAAAGAAGGTATAGTCTAATTTTAAAAAAATATATAGCTGTAGAGAACCAAAGAGCTGAGTTTCACAGATGTTGTGGGGATCAATATTCTTTGCAGTCCCAAAATTAAGAAATGTCTACTGTCATTTGTTAAAGCAATTTGATGTTGTTCAATTGTGTCTGGATCTTTGCGAACCCATTTGTGGTTTGGGTTTTTTTTGTTTTTTTTTTTTGGCAAAGATATTGAAATGTTTACCATTTCCTTTTCCAGATAATTTTACAGATGAGGAAACCTAGGCAAACAGGGTCAAGTGACTTGCCCAGGGTGACACAACCAGATTTGAACTCAGGAAGATGAGTCTTCTTTCCAGGCCTGACCACTCTATCCCCCAAGCAATCCTGAGCAATACTTTTAGCCAATTTTAGGGTGGTTTTTTTGGAGTTGAAAGCAGTAATTCTGCGTTTCTTTAACTATATTCTGTCATTCAGATTTTTCACTAATTCAGATGAGTGTGAATTAGTGAAACCGGGGGTGTAATTACATTGCATTGTCTTTATTCAGATGAAGTAAAAGGTTCAGCTATTCCCCCGTGGAAACAGCCAATAACAAGATCACCTTCCTTGTTGTTATGAGTCAGAATTTGTTCTCCAGGGTAGATTCTACTAATGAGCATACATCAGCTGTATACCAGGAAGAGTAATTGTTCTTTACAACAAATAATTACAGATTTGTAGAATGATGACTAATTTCTGATACTCTTTATTTGTTCTTTTTCTTCTTATAGTTGAATCACAGGAAGTCAAATGAATGTTTGCCAAGTGTTAAATTGTGCAATAAATTATTTTAAATTTTAATGAACTTTCTTTTTTCACTGTTAATGAATTTTTAACAAATATCCGAGTGTTTAAGAGCCTAACATGGTGCTTAGTGTGGGGGAAGAACCTTATAAACCCTGTTGATGAGACAGTGTTTCATCCAAAAATTGGACAAGTCTACACGGGCCTCATTTTCCTGCTTTGTGAAATGGGGAAGGTGTACTAGTGATTTCTAAGGTCCCACCAGGTTAAAAGCTATGATTTTACTGGAGTGATTGAACCTCATAACTTAGAGTAGATCACCTTGTGCATAGAATCTGAAACAAGGTTTGAATGAACATATATAGATCAAAGTGGAATATTTGTTGCTGCATGCCAAGAAAGCTGTTTCAGCATCTGTCTTTTGTATCTGTAAACATAAAACACTTGAAAATTTTAAACAGAATTTTAAAGACTGACTTCATAGAACTCATAGAACCTAAGAGTTGGAAGCGACCTCAGAAGTCATTTAATGCAATCCCTAATTGAAGTACGAATTCCCTGTACAACATTTGAGATTAGTGGTCATCCAAATTCTGCCTGTTACACAAAATATTTCTAATATTCAATCAAGAATTCAAGTAATCAATAACTCTCCTAACAACTCCTTTGGGCTTTTCAAGTAAACATCATACTTCTTTTTTTTAATTGATGCTGAAAAGTTTCAGAAGAAAAACAAATAGTACTGCAGACCATCACTTGCTATTTTTTCTTGAAAAAATGTAACTCTAAAGAAAAAGACATTTTTATAGATTTCAATATTTTTTATACATTTCAGTTTTTCCCACTTACATAGGATATTTACACCAGAATATGGAAAGAGTTGTAAAAATGTGTTTGGGATTATCTCTAAAGTAAAAGTTAGTGTACTTCTCTGCTGCCTGAAATATATAAAACAGAACTGTTTTGTCTAAGATATAAATAGGGTGCAATCACTTTGAAAGATAGGGACTTCTTTGCTGAGGGCCAGGCTATTACATGGAAATAACATTCTCTCCAAGCAGATGGCTCTGGCTCCATATTGTCCTGCATGGGACCAGTGGGACTTGTTTGTAGGCAGAGTCTTAGTTTAATGGCAGGAGAGCCAGCTTGTAAAGTTATTCCCCATAGGGCTTGTTCATTTTTGCCTGAAGTCACCTCTGACATGAGCAAAACAGACGTGTCATTTCTTCATTTCTTTAAGATAAATGTCTGTTGCTGTTAAAGTAATTGCATTGAATGGTGATAGAAAATGTGATGTTTAAAATACTTTAATGAACTCCCAAACAATATAGTACAAAATATGTCATGGAAGATGTTGGAGTGAATTTTCACATATATATATATATATATATGTACATGTATATAGACACATATACATATACATATATATATATACACATATATACCCTATAAAGCATCTTGTGGAACAAGTATTAGAGGTGGATGACTAGTTTTAATAGAAAAGAAACATCTCAGAAATTGAGAAATATCCTATCTGCTATTCTCTAGTTTTGTGATTTTGTAATGCAGTCAGTTTAAGCTATTACTGATCTAATAAATCTAGGCCACTAATGAAGATGAGTATGTAGTCAGACAATTGCATTGTTAAATTATGTGTCCCCAAATCTGAGAGTGCAGTCAAGGATTTTCCTATTTGTATGTGGAAGAAAATCTTTTTAGGTGGAGAAGCTTAAAGTTAACAGTCCTGGGACAACTACTTGACAGGTTGTAGTTCTAAAGAAAGCTATACTGGGGAGTTGGTCATGTGCCAAGTTCTAAAGATTTTATTGATTGACTTTCTATGGCTCTTTTCCCTAGAGGTTCAGTCCAGAAAAAGCTCAAACCTAGTTCCAGCCCATGGGTTGGAACTAAGATTCCTTTTAATGTGGAGAGAATTATTCCTAAAAAAGTTTATGTAGGGAGGGAACTTATGCTATATTCTTTCCCTTATGGCTCTATATAATGAGATAAAGACATTGTTCAATCCCCAGCATATGGTGCATTGAAAAGTCCGTCCTAGAGTGGTATAATATAATGATATCATTATGATAATGGTAATAGTCAAATAAAATGCAAAGGTCCTGTGTATGGGAACATCCTCCCTGAAGCAGGTTAAGAGCTACCCTGGAGTTAGTGGATAAATATTAGGAGTTGCTTGAGGCGCAAAGATTTGGTGATTTGCCCAGGTTTACAGACTCAGTGTTACAGGGATTTGGGGTAAGGTGGGACCCCTCTTCTACCTAGTCTTCTGGGGATCTAGTTCTAGCACACTATTATACTATACTACCTCTGGGTAGCAATAATAACTCCCATTTATATGGTACTGTGTAGTTAACAATGCAAAGGAAGCAGTTAGGTGGCTCAGTTGGATAGAGCCCTGGGCCTGGAGGCAGGGAGGCCTGAGTTCAAATCCAGCCTCAGATGTTTTACTATCTGTGTCACTCTGGGCAAGTCACTTAACCTCCTTTGGCCTTAATCCATTAGAGAAGAAAATGATAAGACCACTCCAGTGTCTTTAACAAGAAAACTCCATGAACAGTATGGTCCACGAGGTCATGAAGATATATACATGACTGAACAACATTGTTTACAAAGCACTTTCTTTGCAACAGTCACGTGAAATAGATAATGCTCTCGTTATCAACCCCATCTTACACATGAGCCTGCTGAGTCTCAGAGAAGTCCACCGAGTTGTCCAGAGGCACACAGCAACCAAGTTCCAGAGGCAGAATTCAAGCCCAGGCTTTTTGACTCCAGGTCCAATGTTCTTTCTACACTTGTGGAAGCACATTCAACATCCTACTGCTTCTGGTCTAATTTTCTAATCAGTTTTCCTGAGCTGCTTAGGAACAAAGTTTAATTTGTGGTCCTGCAGATAGATTTCCACCTAATAGTTGTTGGAAGAAGAGGTTGAGGGGATGTGTCAAAGGAAGGGTTCTTGTTGTGTTCTTCCCTGTGCGGCTCTAGCAGATGTGTGCCCCATAGAACCAGATTAGGAGGCTTGGATCATTCCTTTAAAACTAAAAAAATACGGAATAACTAATTGTCAAGAAATTCGAGATGAAGCAGACCACTTAGGAGAAAACAAATTCTTTCAAATTCAAAATTGTTTGGTTTAAATGGGTCTGGGGCAGGTCCCCCAGCCCTGGAGGTGGTTCAGCAGAGCTTGATTCTCCTCAGTCCCTGCTGTCCCTCTTTGGCCGTGGACACCTGGTTGAGGTATGTCTGAGACAGCGGCACATTTCCATTAGCCTCCTTTATGAAAGCATAGCACTTAGAAACATAGTTTTAGAGCTGGAGGGGACTTTAGAGTTTGGCTAGTATAACCTCCTAATTTTACAGATGGGGAACCTGAGGCCCATAGAGAGAGAAGTGACTTTGTTAAGGTCATTCAGATTTTTAGTTAACTTGTTTCCCAATGCAGAAATGATGATCAATTAGTGTGTAGTTCTGAGCATCTCCATATAATCTGCAATGATTTCCCGGTCCCTAGGTGGGAAAAGGTTGGCTACTTGTGGTCTATATAGTAAAACTTAGGAAAACTTTATGTGGAGGGGATGAGAAGGAGTACTAGAGAAGAATTCCTCACTTCTCTCCTGGAAAAGTGATGTTACACTTTGTAGTAAGAAAGAATGAAGAGGATTAAAGACTAATTTTATAATAAGAAATGAATAAGAATTAACATTAGATTTCATTTAGATACTGACATGATCAGTTTTTTTGCCATATTAAATAAACTGGTTGAATATGATTATTGCCCTAGTAATATTTTTAAATTACATTTGCTTAGTATTGTCTGTACCCTTACCCTATCACCGAGACCTCATCAGATATTAGTGCAATATTTTAAAAATCAGAATAAATAAAAAATAACTCCTATTATTGTACTTTAACAAAAACAACATTTTATACTCCCCTGGTATCACTACAGAATTATCTAACCCAGTGAGTAATTCCCAGAGCTACACTGACTTCATCAGCAAATTTGAGGAATAAACAACACCATTCTTGACTTGTGTTTTAAAAATACATGGTTATTGGAACTGTATGCTGATACTAAGGAAAATATCAGCCGTGCATAGTTTGGAATTTAGACATTGTGTGCTTAGTGAAGAGCCAGGCTCCCTGTCTAGTTTTCTAAGTAAGATAATACCTCAGTACTTAAAGAACACTGGCGACATGCATATGAGAAACAGCTGATCTAAGGGTTGGTAGGAATGTGCAAAGAGCAAATAAGTGACATTCCCCCTACCGTGTGCCCCCCACCCTCCTAACCCCCTGCCTGTGTCTCTGATAACATGTTATGTGTTATACTATCCACATACTGTTAGAAAGATTTCTGAAGTCTGAGCATTGACTGCTTCCCTTTCCCCAGCACTGAGGAGTCTGGACAGTGTCAATGATTTCTCCAATTTTCCAGAATCTTTAAGAAGACATTTTGTTACTATTCATTTAACCTGGATCCCTAATAACTGAAATGTATCTAAGTTTGGAAGGGAGTGTGTGTGCGTGTGCATGTGTGTGTGTGCGTGTGTGCGTGTGTGTGTGTGTGTGTGTGTGTTAGGTAGGGTTTGCCTTGAGTTTGTTTGATTTTTAAGGCAACATTTCACAAAACATTTGTGATAGGACCATTTGGCTTATGGAAATGGATCCACCCAAACAATGGTATATTTTTCATTGTTTTTCTTAAGAGGATATATTTGTTGCCTTGTAGATGGGTTTAAAATAACATTTGGGACCAAAATGTAACTATTTCGTTGTAATCATGGTAATTTGATAGACCTGGATTCTGCTCATATTGGTGACCACATTAGAGATTTCAAGTGAGGCTGCTCAATCCCTCCAGGAAGTTTATCTATTTAATAGATAATTGAAATTGGCAAACTCCTTTCCAGTACATTTTGATTAAGATCTCCCAGTTTTAGGCATGTAGTCCTTGTCTTATGGCTACCCAAAATGATCAGACCATCTACAACCTCACCAGTATGGATTTTATCCAGTGTTACTGATTGACTGTGGGATACTAGATCAGTTGACTCAACCTTTTAAAAGATACTGGTTTCTCTCTCTCTCTCTCCTCATATGTTTTGTCTGAAAGAACACAATTATGATGGAGTCATTGCATGTTATTAAATGTGTAGTTTTTGTTTTGTTTGAGCAGTGTTTTTTTAGTGGGCATAATTCCCTGTACCAAATTGAGTCTGCTAGTTGGAGTTTTCCTTTGTTGATTGTTTTTGTTTTCACCAGAGCTGTAATTTCTTTGGTATGGGGAATAGTCTTTGAGGAAAGCTCCTCAGGACTAATGCAGCTCTGCCCCTGTTTTGCAGTGTAAAGTCTGAAAGTTACCTGGGCCATTGAGAAGTTAAGTGACTTACCCAGCAATACACATCTAGTTGGTATCCTAGGCAGGATTAAACCTCCCAAGTATGAGGCTGGCTCTATGCCAGGCTTCCTCTCTTGGAGACTGGTATCTTGCAAACACACAAAGGGAAGCCCCCCCTACCTTCCACATATTTACATAGAAGTAGAAGATTTTACTTTCTTTACCCATATAGGAGCAGCAGAGGAAGATTTTCTCATTTCTGTAGAGGACCAGGATGAGATTAAAGGATAAGATCATAAGCACTCACCAACTTTAAATATGCCAGAGCGGCATTTGGTCATCCCTGGGAAGTATTGTGATCCACATTGATACTATGATATTGACAACACTGCTCAGCGCTTTTTTGAATAATCTGATAAATTGTTAGTACCTCTCACGCTCATTGTTGTCTGTCATTTGGTTGATACCAAAGTGTGGAGCTAATCCAGATCATTAAAATTAAAATTAAGTCCCGGCAGACCAAGTCCGTGGCAGACACTCAAAGAACCCCGTTGAGTGCTGGCCCCATTATCTAGAGGGTCTTTTGTTGCACCTGTGGAGGCAGCTGGAGAGAATGATTGATTATGTCCATAATGGGATACAAGTACAAAGATACCAACCAGATCATATTATCACTTATGCCCTCTTGCCCTTTATAAGAAGTTACTGTTTCTTTCTAACTCCCCCATATGTTTTTTTATCATAAGCTTTTACTTATGAAATAAGGATAGTATATATTTCTTACTGTATTTAAAACTCATAATGCTGAATGTATGGCACACTTTGATCAGATTCTCTGGAAATTTTAATTGGATTTCTTATGGTTTTAATTTCTTTGTTGTATTTTTTAAATGGGTACTATTTACAGGCAGTAGTCCTGCTAGCAGCAATTGGTGAGTTTTAACTTAAAATCAGCACATTTATGAACTGTTTGGTTTGGTGCTTGATACTGGGAATACAAAAAGATGCAGTTCCTGGCCTATCCTACTAGACTTAAGTATAATATCCTTAATGCATGGAAGATTATCTGCAACAAAAGAAGAAATGCAGATGAATTATTATGAGAAACCTGAGGAAGGAGAGCTCACCTGATCTTGGAGGATCAGGAAAGACTTCATGAAGGAAATAGTAGCTGTGTTGAAGGGATTTCAGTGGGCTGAGATGACTGACAGCCTAATAGACTAGCAATGCAATCAGTAAGACAGTAGGATAAGAGTTGAGAACAAAGGATAGTAAGTATTGTAGTCTGACTGGAATACTGTAAGGGAAATAATTTATTATTATCAGACTGAAAAGCAGGTTTGAAGCTAGGTTGTAGGGGTCCTAGAGTAGCAGAGTAAGGATACTCTATTTAATAGATAGTGAAGAACTTACACTTGAAATTTTAAAACTGTTAGAAAACTGGGAATAAAGATCAGAAGGTTGGTAAGGGACAGAAACAAGATTGGAAAGAGGGTACCATAAATCAGTTGCAATGATTTCAAAGAATAGAAGTTTAATGAGGGAATAAAAGTAAAGAAATGGTCTGGAATGGGCAGGGTGGGGGGCAGCCAAGGAGTCTACCACACCTTCTTTCTGGTACTGTGAGTCAGAGAGGAGTGGGAGAAGTTTCCTCCACTGGGCTGATATATTCTTTAAAGGAAAGCTAGGTTTTAGTTTAAAGTTGAAAAGGTTGAAAGAGTCTTGGCGAAAAGTTTGAGAAGGTAGAGAAATTGGAGAACTGAGTGAGGACTCATTCTTGCAGGTCTATGACTTTGCCACTCTTTTTGAAAAATTAATGATAGTGTAATTTTATTAATTAATTAATTTTTATTATATTATAATTATATAATATATATTATTATAATGTAACTATATTATTATATTGTATTACATTATATATTATTATAATGTAATAGTCATTTACCCACACCATTCCAGAATCTATACATAGTCTAGAAAAAGACAGTATTTTCCCGCAGGGTAACAAAACTGAGGTAAAAGAATCTATAGCAGAGTGGTATTTATCACAACGATGTCTTGTAATTTTGCCTTACGTGGAATTGTAATTTGCTTTACGTAACTACATAATTTACTTTACAACTACATAAGCTAACTTAGAGCTGTTGTAATTAGAAAATAACAATAGCAGGATATCTAGATTATAAGAAATAATGTAGAAAAGTAGAAGAGTAGAGTTGATCAGAGTTCATCTGCTGTTGGCAGAGAGAAAAACCTCTAGCAGAGGTGTGCACAATCTCCTGTCACAACTGAGCCCCAACAAGACAGCATGGCATGGTGGGAAAAGCACTGGACTTGGAATCAGAAGGTCTAATTTCACATCCTGGCTCTGATACCTATTAATTGTTGTGACCGTAGGAGAGTTACTATACCTCTGAGCCTCAGTTTTCTCATCTGAAAATGGGGATATTACTATCTTCACTAGTTACCTCACAGCATTATTACGAAGAAAAAACTTTTAAAAAATTTAACAGGCAGGCCTATATGAGTTTTCTCCCCTTTGTCATAGAGTGAAACTGGGTTATCTTTTCTTATTTTTTAAAAAAATAAGGTAATTAAAATATCCTTAAATAAGGTAATTAAAAATAATCTCTTCTTGGCTTATTCCAGTCATGAATCGAATCCCTCCTGGCCTCGGTGATACACTTGAAGGTTGAAGTGTCAGGTTAACTTTGTTTCTTACTTGTAGTAAGTGTATTGGTCTCTGATGACATGAGTACTGTTTCTCTGTCAAGTTGTCTGCTTGTCTGAATTACTAGACTACCTCCATTATTATTTTTCTTTTTTATGGCCTAGCTGCTGTTCTCTAGGTTGGGTTGCTTTTCATAGGTATTTTGATCCTTTGTAATTCTTAGAATCAGCTTCAAGAAAATCTTTTTCAGACTTTTCTGTGCTTCTGATCTTGGGGAAAATTTATTTTTTTTATATATACAGTATGTTAATTAAAGCTTTGAAAATGTGTTTCATGCAAAATGTACTGATGGTGTTATTGTTATTTTCTAATTACTGGAACTCCCAGTTAACTCATGTAGTTGTGTAAAGCAGATCGTAATTCTGCATAGTATAATATTATGAGAAATCTTTATGATTAAAAAAACAAACCACACGCCAGTCTGCTAGAGCCTTGCTTTGCTTGGCTAGTCTTTAGGGTAATAGTGTCATTTTCTAGATTGTACTTTACTTCTGGAATAGCACAGGTAAAGAATTAAGCCAATCCAGCAGCTACCACAATGATAGTTTCTACGGCTGTAAGGATGAGAAGGGCTGACCGATAATGGGTTGAAACAGAACCACCTCGTTATTGAGGTGCAGAGAGTGATTTTTGAAAGTATAGTGTAACAGGGATTTGCTAGAGTTCATGAAATCATTCAAATAAAATCTAACTCTGATATTATTAGTCCAGTGACGTGAAACTTGAGCATGAAGTGTATGAATGAGCACGGAATATGTGTAGGGGATTGATCAAAGTCAACAGTTCAGTATCTCCCTCCTTCCTTCCTTCCTTCCTTCCTTCCTTCCTTCCTTCCTTCCTTCCTTCCTTCCTTCCTTCCTTCCTTCCTTCCTTCCTTCCTTCCTTCCTTCCTTCCTTCCTTCCTTCCTGTTTCCTTTACTATAATTCTTTTAATGCCCAAACAGTTTCATTTGGCAGTTAATGCAATTCTCTAGCCCTCAAGTGGATAGAAAGAAAGACTTGTAAATCTTTTATGGATTTATAGGGAGGTTAAGAGAAAAGGAGAACAAAGTAGTTCTATTTTTGCTTTTTTCAATTTGTGGGGAAAGGGGTATAGGGTAGGGACACAGAGAACCTTCGGTGTCCTTCAGAGTCTTTTGCATATCCATAGATGGACCTTACTCCATCTTGTGATGTTTCTGTGTGTGTATCTCAGAGTTATTTACTGAATCAACTTGGCTGATGGTTTTACTTAAGGCTGTTAACTAGCATTTAATGATTCTATTTTTGAACTGGGGATAAGCTGGATCTGAAAATAGACTGATGGGAGTGGATTTTCTCCTTTTTATGACTAGCTTATATACATTCCAAAGTGTACAGGGAAAATTCAGGTATATTATATATGACTTTTTAAAAATTGGTTTCTTTTGCTTTATATCATCTGCATGTCCCAGTAGTCTTTCCTTCCTCCTTCACAGAAAGTCATCCCTTATAACAAAAAAAAGAGGAGGAAAAAAAGGTCTGTGAAACTTAATAACATTGAAAAAATCTGCACTTATACCCCTTGACATCTGCAAGAAGGCAGTGATGGGAGATAAGAGAGGGGAGTAGGAAGAGGGTGGGGATGCTGCCTTTTCACAGCTGTTCTTTGGAGCCAAGCCTGGTAATTGTAATTTCATTTCATAGCATTCAGTTTCAGTTATTTTATTGTTGTTGTACTTATTATAGTCATTGTGTATATTGCTTTATATTAATGTTTTATATTTACTAAAATGAGGGCTATGGTGAATTTTGATACAAAGGTATTGAGGCACTTTTACCCACTAGGAAAAAGGAAAACTACAGGAAGATGTTTAGGGAAAAAATAATTTCGCTTTATTTTGTAAGAAAAGCAAGATTTTGAATTTAGCTGAAACTGGACATTAAAACCTTGCTTCCCTTTTTTCAGTCTGACATTTCTGGTGCAACTGAAATGGGATGATGTAGCCAGAAAACAGAAAAACGGAAATAATTAAATGCCCAAACCATGACTTTTATAGCAGTTCATTCAGCTGCCTACCCACAAAACACTTCCCAAGTAAGTTAGAGCCAAGAATTCACTTGGCTGGAGTTGTTCATTTTTTCATTCATTTCAATGACCAGAATCTCCAGGAGAAAACACCCTGAACAAAGGAAACCTATTCAAAGCTATTGGGGAACATGAAGAATGTTCTTTTATTAATACCTATTCAGAATCACCTGTGTTTTGTAAGAATCTGCCAATTGCTCTTCAGTAGATTTAAGGTAATGACAAATATTAAGAGCTGTAATTATTTATCGATTTAATATAGTGATATGACAAAGAAGTGGAAATGCACTTAGTAATTACTTACATATCTTTTTTGTTTGTTTGTTCTGGTTTGAAGGAGTCCACTAGAGAGAATGAAAAGCTTAGTTAAACATGAAATGAGGTTTTAGAATATTGTTTCTTTCCATAGAAACACAGCTTGAGACTGCAGTGTTAGTTATGACTGTGGGCTTGGATTGTAGAAAACCTTCGAGATGCAGCTGTACCATGAACTACATATGTAACCTTGGAAAATCACTTCAACTTTGTCTCGGTTATCTCATCTGGAAAACTGGCAATAAAGATACTTCACTACCGTTAAGAGTGGCAGCATAATGTCTTGGATGGGGCTTTGGACCCAGAGTCAGAAAAACTCGGGTTCAGATCCAGTCCTCAGATACTTAGCTATGTAATTCTGGGCAAGGCACTTAACTCTCTGGGCCTCAGATTTCTCATTTATAAAACAAGAGAGTTGAGCTCAAAGACCTTTAAGGTCCCTTTCACCTCTGAATCTATGATCCTATATCCACAATGATCCTATTTTATAGGTTATTGTGCGGATCAAATAAAATCACAGAAGAGAGACCATCTAGTCCTACCCAGACATGAACAAGAATACCTTAACAAACTTACCTGATAAGTGGTCCATTCAGCCTTTACCCTGAGACCTTCAGTAGGTTGGAACCTAGTGCTTTTTAAAGCTTCCTCTTCCACTTTGGGAAGAGTTCTAATAGTTAGAACATCTTTTCTTACACTTAACCTAAATTAGTGTGTTTTCAGCTTCCAGTCAGGGCAGCTAGGTGATGAAGTACTGGGCCAGGAGTCAGGAAGACTCATCTTTCTGAGTTCAAATATGGCCTCAGACACTTACTAGCTGGGCAAGTCACTTAACTCTGCCTTAGTTTCCTCATCTGTAAAATGAGCTGGAGAAGGCAATGGAAAACCACTCTAACATCTTTGCCGAGAAAACCCCAAATGGGATCATGAAGAGTCCTAGTTTTGCACTCTGAGTCCAGCCAAAAGTAAGTCTAATTTATTTTCCACATGGAAGCCCTTCAGATGTTATAAGATGGCAATCCTGTGCCAATGGAATTCAGTAAACATTTATTCAATGCTGCTATGGGACAGGCACTGTGCTAAGTGCTGGGGATACAATTAATAAAAAGAAAGACAGTCCTTGCTCTCAGGGTGCTTGCAATCTAAAGGGGAAGACCACACACAAAAAGAGGCAGGAAAGTAAGGCAGAGAGAGGGTTATCTTGTTCCTGGGAATTGGAACCAGGCAGGGAAGCAGGTATAGAGTGGAGTGAGCACAGTCCAGTTTCTGCCCTCTTGGAAATCTAAACAGACTTCACTTTCTTTAGCAAGGGGGCACACAGAGGAGAGAACAACTCCTTAGGCCTTTCAAGGAAGAAAATTATTAATTATTAAGATTATTAATAAGTAGAAATCACTCCCACTAGTAAACAGAGAGATGGACAAGTCAGTATAGTAAGTGACCAGTGAAGGGACTATTGCAATAATCCAGGTGAGAGTTAAGTAGGGCATGAACTAGAGAAGAGCCTTGTGAGTAGAAGGGAAGGGGCAGAGGAAAGAGATTTGATGGAGACAGAATCTACAAGATGGCAATGCTTTGGATATGTGCGTGATGGAGGGTGAGAAGGTGATAATAACTCTGATATAGGGAGCCTGAGTGACTGGAAATAGAATGACTCTTGACAAATAATGATTGACAATAATAATAATGAAAACTAATATTTACATAGCACTTTAAGAATTGCAAAATACTCTCCCATGTTATCTCATTTGATCTTCACAACAACTCTGTGAAGTAGATAATGGTACTCTTGCCATTTTACAGATCAGACTAAGATTGAGAAATTTTAAGTGACACACTTACGGTCATGCAGCTAGTAAGATTCTGATGCAGAATCTGAAACCAGGGCTTGCTGATTTCAAGTTGGGAAGATGGTTGGGCTTGGGGTCATGTTTTGGACATGTTGAGTTTGATGTGAAAAAGGAGAACATAGGAAAGCCTTCGTCAGTGCTTGGAGGTAGGAAAGTAAGGGGTGAGACTGAGGGATAATAATGAATCCAGTGCTGGTGGAAAATAGAGTACGGGAAGGACAATATAGTGAAATAAGGCTGGAAGGCTTCTAAGCACAAGGAGGGATCTGCTTAGGCCTGTGCATTAAATAGATTATGTTTGTAGTTGCATAAAAGACGGATTGAAGAGGGAGGAACAGTAACGATATTACTCATTCTGTCTTTTATTTAGATTTACGAAGTGTATTTATGGCAAAAAATACTGAGAATGGTTGAAGCCTTTTTTCTTTTTTTCACTTTGACTATCTCAGAAGTTGTGGTGGTATTCAGAGAAATTATTTTTTCTTTATCGTTATGAATTTAACCTCTGAATGGTTTGGCTTTGTAATTAAGATCTATCTAAGAATTTACCTCTTTATCTCTGATTCTATTTGCTCTATTAATTTGCATCCTTTTCAATATTTTCTACTTCTTTTGACACTAAAACTACATTTGTTTTTTGATCAGAGAATGTTTCCAGCTCACTCCCTTGACCTGTGATAGTGTGTTTTTGCCCCTCTTTCCCCCAATAGATTTTAATTTCTCTTCTAATTTTTTTTATTTTCCCACTAGACTCACTATGAGGTTTTGCATATAATAGATCAAAAAATGCTTTTTGACTAAGCATTTAATTTAAGGAAGGGAACCAGTATAGGAGCAGAGAGCTTTTTATTATTTGACAGTTTGTTCACTACCACCTAATTTAATTTCCTTTCATTTCCTTTTGGCCAATATTTCTTATGAGTTCCATGGTTTGTAGTTCTGAAGGAAGGAAGAACTTCTTCAGTTCATTTGTATTCAGAGTTCATAAAGTAGTAATTCGTGACCATATGGGGAGAATGATTCTGGTGTGGGGATCACAAAGCACAAAGACAAACCTTGTTTCATTACTGTTTCATCTTCACTCATCCAAGGAGCTTCGCTAGAATTTTTTACTTTGTGATGCTTGATGTGCACCAAGAAGCCATTCAGTATGTTGAAAAATTAATTTTAAGGGCACAAACATGAAATTTAAAAATATATCCTCCTCCTACCTCAAGAATCTTTATAGGTTTGTCTTAATTGGTTCCCAGTGGAGGAAACTAGTCTATTAAAAACAATGCATAAAATGTTTAGTTAATAAGTTATGTAGAAGTTACTGAGAGCTGAGTGAGTTCCCAACAACTCAAAATCATATATATATATGTATATATATATATATATACACACATTTATATGCATACACATACACATACATTTATATGTTTTATGTATATATGCGCATACTTCTATATATAATATATAGACACATAAATGCTTCTATATATATTCATATGCACACATGCTTGTATATATGTTATGTGGACTCACACATGCTTCTCATATCCACTCATATATATATACACTCTCATTTTATATATATATAGGTATATAGTCTTGTATATAGTATATACATACTTCTAAAAATCAATACTTATTCAACTATCCATTAAATTTTAGATCAACAATGGTCAACAAATGAAGCATCTGTAAACAGGTATTTTGTTTTATATAAGTGTGACAGATTCTGCTGTAGATGAAATGATGATTTGTCTCTAATAAGATCCTTTAAAAAAAAAGACTACCAGATTTTAGCTTCCAGGATCAATGCCAGTGACAAAAGATTGTTGTAAATCTTCCTGGATACCAAAATGTATTTGGCACAATAGGGTGATCTCAACCAACTTCATTTTAGTTGTCATATAAAGATCAGCAGTGAGCTCTCTTAAGAATGTTAGGGAACTCTCTGGTGAATACTGTGAAAGTGTGACAGTTCTTCAGAATGGATTTCTAGGAAAAGCAGTAACCTGAATTGTCCATCCAGAAGGAAAGACTGTTTTAAGAAGAATTGTTGAAGTTTCTATAACCAGATCATTTCAGTTTATATGAAATAGTAATCAGTTATGCAAGAGAACTAGATTTACATTTGGGAAGACCTGAAATCAAACCCTGACTCATTCAGATATTGGCTGGGTGAAACAGGAAGCTAACCACTCTTGGCCTCATTTTCTCATCTGAAAACTGAGGCTAATAATGTCACTTATTTCACAGAGTTGTTGTGAGAATCAAATGAAATTTTTGAATATACATACATGTTAATAGGTATTTAAACTTCTTGTCTGCATTCCTGATTTTAACACTGATATAACTTATTGAAAATATACTAATACCTATCAGGAATAACACACATATAAAGCATAGTGCCTCATACATAGGAAAGTTCTAAAAACTTTTAAAAAAGCTATCAATTATCTAGCACCAGAAACTTACTGAAATAATGTTATAATAAATTATAACGCCCAGATGATAGGATTTCTATACCATATTTAAAGGAAGATATGAAATAATCATGGCCAAATCTCTGAAAGAATGATACACTATAGAATAGATTTTAAAATATACATTTTCATTTCCATTGTAATTGCAGTGAAATAACATAAGGACTGTGTCTTATCACAGCAAAATGAAATGTTCTTCCGGTGAATCCAATTAGTGTATATCATCAGTTTGGACAAATAAGGCTCAAGTATAACCTTTCTTACAATGACAAGATTCCTTCCCCCCCTAATAATTTATTTATGTAATTTCCCTTGAACCTCCACACTCCATTCCATCAGTGTAGAAACAAATATACAAAACACGTTATAGGTTAGACAATAGACTAATAACTTGTGCCTATTATTATCATCATTTTTACTTCATTTCCTCTGGATATTTTATTTACATGAAGTAATATTTGTATTTTTCCACAAATAGGATACAGTTAAGAGTCTTTAGGTCAAAATTATTTTGCAAATTATTTTCATGATGTCTTCTTTAATAATCTTGAGATTTTAGCTTTGTGATATTAATTGTAATTGAACATATAAGGAATTGCGTTGAAAATAAACTCATTTCAAACTATTCCCATCGCCATTATAGTTTATGCTCTTTGATTTAATGTAAACTTCAGACATGAGTGTTTTTTAGTTTAATATTGAAAAATTCATGTAAAAGAGATTGAGGGCTTAGGGGGTAATTAATATCAAATGGCATCATTTAAAGTACTTGTGTTTCTCATCATCCTAATTACTGGAAATTGTTTGATCACTAATAACTGAGTAAAGTGATGGGCTGAAGTAAGGCAGCTTTATAACTTAAATTATTCTTATAGGTTGTATCATAAAACCCTTTTTAATCTTAGGGGGAGAAACAGAGATAAACTTTTGGAGGTTTGGATTTTGTACCTGTTTTATCTACTCTCTTGCTTTGTAGTCTGAGAAAATTTTGTACGGGTCTCTGATTTGGTTCTCCTATCAGAAAAGTGAAAAGAACCATATGTGTTATGGAGCATTGAGGTATTCAACAGGCGTCTATTGGGAGACTTGTGTGCAGGATGTTGGGGTAGTTTCCCTTCACACCCTTACCTTTTCCTTACTTCACTGTTACTCAAAGTAAAGTTCACCACCAAAGACTCACTCTCACTCACCCCACCTAGTCAATTTCCAAATCTTATCATTTCAACCTTCACAGCATCTTTCATAGACATTATCCTCTCTCTACTGACACAGGCACCGCCAGATGTAGGCCCTCATCCTCTTACCCCTGGACCATGGCAGTAGCCTGCTGGTGGGTCTGCCTGCCTCCATTCTCCATTCCAACCTACCTTCCACTCAGCTGCCAGATTTTCCTAAACTATTATTGTAACTATGTCACCATCCTACTCAATAAATTTCAGGGACTTCCTGTTACTTCCTGGATTAAATATAAAGCCCAAGGGTATTTCAAACTCTCCATAATTTGGTCCTTTTCCTCTCTTTCCAGTCTTCTTACACTATACTCCTCTCTATACACTCTATGACCTGGTTATACTCGCTTACTTGCTATTCCTCAGATATGAGACTCCATCTCCATTTCTCCATCTTTGCAGTGGTGGTCCCTCATATCTGGAATATTCTCCCTCTTCAGCTTCTGATCATTTTCTTGGCTTTCTTTGAGACCTAAGTTCCAATCTCATCTTCTGCAGGAGACCTTTCCTGGGGCCTGAAGCTGGTAGTACCTTCCCCTCTGAGATTACCCATCTACTCTCTTCTGCATCCTGTTCTCATTTCCATTAAAATGTGAACCCCTTGAGGGCAGGAATTATTTTCAGCTTTCACAGTATCCCCAGCTTTTAGCACTGTGCATAGTGAATTCTTAATAAGTTCTTGAAGAGGGAGAGAGTGGAAAGGAATAAGCATTTATTAAGCACCTATTATATGCCAGGCACTGCTGTGCTAAGTAAACCCTTTGCAAATGTTACCTCATTTGATCTTCACAGCAACCCTGGTTGTGTATTAGCTATTATTATTATTCAGATTTTTTTTTTTTTACAATTGAGGAAATGGATATAAGCAAAGGTTAAATGAAGTGACCAGGTAGGAAGTTAAAAATGCATACAGCTAGAACGTGTGGAAAGTTGGATTTAAGTTTAGGGCTTCCTGACTCCAGGCCCAGTACTCTAGAATATGAAGATAAAGATGGCACAACCCTTGTCTTTCAATTAAGCAAACATTTATTAAAATATTTTTCATATAAGACACTGTTCTAGGTTCCTATGGTACAAAGACAAAAATGAAATAGTCCTTCCCCTGAAGGAGCTAGTATTTTGCTGAGGGGAGGAGCAAATAAAACATGTTCACTGAGAAGTAAAATACAAGACAAGTTTGAAGACTGAAAGAACATTATCAACTGTGGGAGACAGGGTAAGGGGAGTCTTCATGACAGAGGCATTCCTTCCAAAATGTAGCCTCTTGTGGAATAAAAGCATCCTCCCATTTATTCTGATCTGTTAAAGAAGAATAACATATATGCATGACTGCATATGTATAACCTATTTTAAATTGCTTGCCATCTCAGTGAGGGGAAAGGGCAAGGAGGGAGAGAGGGAATTTAGAACTCAACATTTTAAAAAAAGCGAATGTTAAAAAAATTACATGTAATTTGAAAAAAAAACACAAAATATTTGAGAAAAAGAGATAACCTTTGTTCAGTCATTTCTGAAGTGTACAATTCTGAATGACCCCATTGGGGGTTTTCTTGGCAAAGACACTGGAATGGTTTGCCATTTTCTTCTCCAGGTTGCTTCACAGATGAGTAAACTGAGGCAAAAAAGGTTAAGTGACCTTGCCCAGGGTCACATAGCCACTAAGTGTCTGAGGCTGGATTCGAACCCCTGACTCTAAGCTTTGTACTATATCCATTGCACCACCTACCTGTCTACCTACCATAACTTGTAGGAAGTAATAATAATAATGGTAGCTTGCCCTAATTTACATTTTGTATATTTACATTTCTGAGCATTCATATTTTAAAAATTGGCAAATACTACAAATCGAGGCTTGTTTATTGTTTTGCTGCCTGTTTAAATTTAAGAAAGTGATAGAGAAAATGTTAAAAATGCCCATTAAGCTTAGTATGTTGTATATACTATTCCTATCCCCACCATCCAAAAGCTAGTTATTTACTAGCATACCCAGGAGATAGGTGTTACCCACATTTTGTAGATGAAGAAACTTAGGCAGGTTAAGTGACTTGTCCAGAGTCACACAACTAGTAAATGTCTGATGTGAGATTTGAACTGATGTCTCCCTAATTCTAGGGCCACTGTTATGTTCACTACATCATTTAGCTATCCCAGGTGCTGAAGCATATGAGTTGTAGTTCCCAGATCAGATTTTTTCTAAGAATCAGAGTGAAGTTTTCTTTTTTCTTTCCTCTTTCAATCACTTACAGTATTAAACAGTAACTTTTGACTGCTTGACTAAATAAAAGAGAGAAGTGAGAGTTAAGTTAATTTTCTCCTGTGTGGAGGGCTTTGTATGCATATAGGGGAAAATGGAGCAGATGGTTTTCTTACTTCACTGTGTACTTAACAGATCTTCTTCTCTAGGAGAGATGAAATATCTTATCACATGAAATGGCTTGATCCAAAATTAAAACAGTTACCTATATGCCCTGTTCCTATATAACTTTCCACAGCCAGGCTCTTAACTCCTATAATTTAAGCACAAGCATAATAACACATTTGATTGCACTACTTTTACATTGACTTTTGAGATAATTGCTGGGATTGGCACCCACAATAATTTAGATGTGTGTGGTGATTGGATATGAGAATTTTAGTTCAGTAGTCTCCTTAAAATCCAGACACGTACTGCTCATAGCCTCACAAATTAGGACCAGTATTGGTAACTGTCAGATGAACTGAAATCAAGCAAAATCCATTCCATGGGAAGGTTGAGGTCTACTAGCAGACTTTCTTAGATAAAACCAGGCAAGGAGCTACATTTTATTGCTTCCTCAACTATATCTTTGTGTTAGAGATTGTAAAGGGAGGGTCAGGAGAATTCAGAGACTCTTTTGGTCCTTGGTACCCTGGTATATACCACGGCATGTGGAATAGGAGTTGATGTGAAATTGTCAGTGCTGGTGCTATATTACCTGTAAAGTATTTCTTTGTTGTTTGGGCTTTTGTTTCTTGAAAGCAGGCTAACTTTGGAGCTTCAACTCTTCTCATCTCTCTAGAATCATTTTCTCCAGACATCTGACTGTTTTGTAGCTGGGGCCGTCAGGGTCCTGAGATGTATGTTGGTCAGATATACCATGGTAGTAAAGGAACCTGGGTATCCATATGTCTACCAAGAAGCATGAGTCCCATTCCCTCCTTTTGAGATCTTCTCCAACCCACTTCCCCCAGTTTATGTTTAGTCAGCTTTTCAAGATGAGGCACAGAAACTTCCTAAGTTGATTTTGCATTTATATTTCTGCTTGATATTCTCTGTTTCAGAAGAAACAGGGACAATACCAAGACTATGTCCAGGTAACCAGGTTGAAGTGAAGGATCCTTTAAAAGTTGTGAACCAGAACCATCCATTGATAAATGGCTGCTTCTATTTCAGGATGTTCTTATCAATTTTAACACATAGCATTACTGTTGACATTCCTCACCAGCCTAATTGCAGGAGTCTAGATCATTAACATTAGGCCCTACACAGTATGGGAGCTTCCTATTGACACATAGATTAAAAATACTTGTGGTACGCAGCCATTTTTTGGCATGAATGTAGATTTAATTTCTTCTGCTTGGTTTCTCCTTTTTTCTTGTTTTCTCCAACTCTCTTTTCCCCCAAAGTTGTTCCTCAAACAAAGATGAGCAGTTACAGGTTACATCGATGTACTTCAAGGTCCAAATTGTTCTGTGACCAGATGAGTTTGGGAAATGCTTTCTTAGGGCTTCCTTTATTTTCCTTTCAAAAGGCATCTCTGAAGTGGTGATTTTCTATAGGAAAAATATATTTTTCCCTGGTCTCTCAGTGTAAACAACATGGGTTGGCCCATAGGAATATAAACATGTGAAACCTTTGAACCAAAGGTAAAGAGTTCTGTTACCAGGTATTCTATCAACCAATGGGCAGCTATCAAGAGGAAGAGATTTATTTGATAACTGTAGCAGTGGATTTTAACAGGAGGTAGCAAGCAGTATCTGGTTATGACTTGGGCTTAAATCTGGTTCTGGGTTCAAAGGATGAGGTCCAAGATAGATCATGTGTGCATAGACTAGCATCTAGGCAAAAATTATTTAATGTTGATAGCCATAAACAGTTTGCTTCGCTCAGTTTTATTACTTCTGCTACAATGTTTCTTTCTGTACTGCAGAGAGCATCCTTCCTTTCCCCATCTGCACTGTGAGCCATCAGCCGTATTGCTGCATGCAGCAGCAGCAGACAAACAAGCTACATAGCTATTGATCTGTTCTTCCTGCAGGAACTATCATTAAGGGCCATTTTAGCGATTCTTACGTATGTATCGGGAAAGAATGTGTCCCCAAAGGCACCTCTGAGAGAGTGAAGCCCATATTGGGTATTGGACCTTCAATGGGGTATTCACAGTAGACTGATCTGCTTAGTATGCTCAGGTGACCTATAAACCACATTTTCTACTGTTTAAATAAAACAGTCTCCTTGATACATTTTGTCAACTCCTGTTTTCCATGATGAACAGTTTTCTCCTCTCCTCCACAAGATGCACTCCCTCTCCTTTCCACTTTCTAATAAAAGTAGGGTAATGGACTTGTATTTGTAAAGTTCCTTAAAAGACAAATAACATCCTGGATATTTCTGGCTTCTAAATGTTGGGTTTCACCATTCTAGAAGAATAAGCATTTCATCTCCTCCACTTTTCTATACTTACTAAATAAATATTTATTGAACACCTACTGTAAGTTACTAATATGGGATTATAGGCTAGCCAGCAGTAGGGGCTAGCGATCAGGACTTTAATGTTCGTAGAGTGCTTCACAAGTATTATCTCATTTTATCTTCACAACAACCCTAGTGCTATTATTATTCTATATATGATGAAACTGAGGCCTAAGGAGATTAAGTGACATGTCCGGGATCGTGTAACTAGTTAAGTGGCTGGGGCAGAGTTTGAACTCAGATCTTTCTGATTCTAAGTCAGTTCATCAGTATTTATTAAATGTCTGCTGTTTCCTAGGCACTGTGCTGAGCAAAACCCATCACTCTACCTAGTTGCTTCTTTTCATCCTACCAGAGGATATTTATAGACTGAAATGGGCAGCGAGGTGGCTGGGCCTGGAGTTAGGAAGACTCATCTTCCTGAGTTCAAATCTGGCCTCAGATACTTACTCTAGGCAAGTCACTTAGCCCTGTTTGCTTCCGTTTCCTCATTTGTAAAATGAGCTGGAGAAATGGCAAACCACTCCAGTGTCTTTGAAGCTGTAGGCCCGTGGATCATATTAATTTAATTTATATGACTGATGAGCCATTTTTAGTTTTTTGTTGTTGTCTAGAGAAGAAAATTACATTCTTCCCCCTCCCCCACAGTATTGATAATTATAATTGATTCATTCCAACCTGGCTCTCCTAGAAAACAATATCTGTTAATGTCTGTGCCTTTAGGAAACTTTTCTTAGTCAATGGTTTGTCCTTGAGACCAAATGGAATTTTCCCCCCTTTCACTTACCCTTGAGAGATTGTGAATTTGGAAAATCAATTGAAATGAAAACCCCAAAGGCCTTGTTTGTAGCCTAGGTGTCTGTTCAAGGGAAAAAAAGGTACTAATGGATTGGTTGAAGGGAGCTGCGGTCTTTACCAAAGCTCTTTGCTTTATTGAGAAAGGAAGTTGTTTTTTTTTTAATTGCATTCTAGGAACTGAACACTTAGAAAACTCTTCCAGCAGTAAGGTCATATATTTATATATGGAAATTGCTAAAGAGGGTGTTGTGATTGTTGCTTCTTTCTATGATCCAAGCTGGCTGTTGGCCTAGAGTACGGGAGACTTAGCGACTGTTAGAATTTGTTAACAGCTCGATGATGTAGTGTAGGACAATAGATAAAGATGAAATATTGTTGTAATATTCTCTCTTCTTAGTTGTCAGCAGCTTTAGGGTTTTGCAAATAGACTGTGGTTTATAAATATTAAATAAGGGATGCATTAATGGAAAGCATCAGCATGATTAGCCAAACCCTGAATCCATGACTTTTAGCTGTATCTTGATGCCATTTTGGATAAGGCATTCAAGGCTGAAAAGACCTTTCTTTTTATCTTAGACATTGAGAACCCGTAGAACAATTTTCCATTGAACTAGTAAAATAATGTGGGATCTATGACCCGAGGATGCTGATGACAAATGCTAACAACTGAAATCCTCTAACATTTTTTTTCCAATGAGGATATAATGTCAAATCTATTAGGCAGTTAACTTTTTAGCAGCCTCATCTAGAACACAGCCACAAGCTCAAAGCTCTCTCTCTCTCTCTCTTTCTCTCTTTCTGTTTCTGTCTGTATCTGTCTGTCTGTCTCTGTGTCTCTCTGTCTATGTGTGTGTGTCTCTTTCTTTCTCTGTCTCTCCGTCTGTCTCTGTCTGTCTCTCTGTCTCTGTGTCTCTGTCTGTGTCTCTGTCTCTCTCTGTCTCTCTCTCTGTCTCTGTGTCTGTCTCTGTGTCTGTGTCTGTGTCTCTCTCTCTCTCTCTCTCTCTCTCTCTCTCTCTCTCTCTCTCTCTCTCTCTCTCTCTCTCCCCCTCTCAGCTCGGAGTAAAAGAGAAGAGAAAATATATCTTTCTCTTTTAATTGCAAGGCTATGGATGTGTAACATGGCATATGTTGTTAGGTTCAACTGATGGTTAATTTTGGTGAACTGCTTTTTTCAGATCTTTTTTATTACTTATTATAAGGGATTCCTATTTGGGAAGGAAAGAGAAGAGGAATATTTTTAGAAATAATCGTGAGAGAAAAACAAAAAATAAATAAAAATTAAAACCAAAGGAAGGTCTTTGAATATCACAGGTAGCTAATAAAGGATTAATGTGGGGTCACTTTTAAGCCCTCAGGTATTTAAAAATCAAAGTGGCTGATTTAATAAACAGTAATTCAGAGTGCTGGGGGAGATAATAAGTTTAGCTAATACATGATCCTTGGCTTCATACAGTTTAGTGAGGGAGAGAGGAAACAAAACAAACATAAGTAACTATAATATATAATAATACATGATAATTGCATTAGAAGGGTTTCAGATTTCAGATTTCTTGCCTTCTCAATGGACAGGGGAGGGGCAGAGTAAGAGAGAAAATTTGGGTCTCTTCAAGTAATAAGTATAACAAAATAGTATAATGTAATACTACAATAATGGCATTAATAGTATATCATAATTATAGCCTAGGTGCTGTTAACTTAGGAGCCAAGGTCATGAGCCTAAGAAACTTTATTTCTCTCCATGATTGTCCTTGAGACTGAATAGATTTCCCCCCTCAGCCCCCATTTCACCTACCCTTGAGGGCTTGTGATATTTACAACATAATAAATATAAATACATGTTTATTTAATAAAATATTTTAAAATAAAATAACATTTATAATAAAATTAATTTATATCTGATGTGTTTTGTATAAATATAATATTTACAATTAAAACTTTCAATTTTAAAAGATGATTACATTAGGGAAGGGTAAAGGTACTAGGTGGGGTGCCAGGAAGAAGGTTGTTAACAGCTTAGATCAGCAAAGGCATTTAGAGGAGGTGGCATTTGACTTGGTCATCAAAGGAAAGCTAGCAAATGAAAAGACAAAGACCAGGAGGGATGATATTCTGAACAAAGGGAACAATGAGAACAAAGATGCAGATGTGAGTTTTCCTGGGTTTATTTAGTGGTCACAGAGTAGATAAGATGTAACATAAAACTCCCAGAAGAGAATAAAATCACATCAGTGATGTCCTTAAAATCATTAAAACTTAAACCTCCTCTGAGACTCTTGTGACACTGTCTACAACCTAAAGGACAGACATGGTCACACCACATATACTTTGTGGAGGGCCTTGAATTTCAGGGGAAGGAGTTTGAGTTTGATAATGTACATATTAGATATTTTTATCATTTGATAATGTACATGTTTTAATAATGTACATTATCATCATCAATAATAACTTTCTTTGGTAGGCAATAGGGAACCACTAGATATTTTTTTAATGGAGTGAAATGATCAGATTTATACTTATTTTGGAAGCAATAGGAAGGCTAGATTGGAAGGAGGAAAGAATGGAGGTGAGAACCACCTGTTAGGGTGATATTGCATTAGTGGTCAGTAATGAGGGTCTGGACTAGGGTAGTAGTCCTGGGGAGAGAGAAAGGATGTGTGAGAATGGACAGGTAGAAATGACTAGACTTTTGTAACTTTCTAGGAGAAATTGTGCCTGTTAGAGAGGCACATTTAGCATCAAGTATAAAAAATTTCTTTCTACTGGTCTTTAGCAACAAACTCATTTTATGATATGACAGATGAGAGAGAGGGATGGGGAGCCTAAAGACTGGCTATAGGGAAATCCCATGAAGACAGTATAGTAATAGCAATAAGAGCATTTATTTAGCATTTTAAGGTTTGCAAAACATTTTACATTCATCATTTCGTTTAGTCCTTATAACAGTGAGCTAGGTGCTATCTATATCTGTATTATTTGTTGTTGTTGAATCATTTTCGGTTGCGTCTGACTCTTAGTAGCCCCACTTGGGGTTTCCTTGGCAAAGATACTGGAGTGGTTTGCCATTTCCTTCTCCAGTTCATTTTAGAGATGAGAAAACTGAGGCAAACAGTGTTAAGTGACTTGCCCGGGGTCACACAGGTAGTGTCTGAGGCCAGATTTGAACTTAGGAAGATGAATCTCCCTGACTCCAAGCTGGCACTCTATCCACTGTGCCACTTAGCTGCTCCTGTCTCTGTGGTTGAGGAAATCTGAGAGGTGAAGTAATTTTCTGAGGGTCACACAGCTAGTTAAGCTTCTGAGTCAGGATTTGAACTCATGTTTTCCACAATCCCAAGTCTAGCATACTGTTCACTGTATCACCTAGCTGCCATTAATAAAAGAGGATGAAGGAATTATGGAGAGCCATTTCTTCCTCCCCATGTTTTCTCTTTCCTTCCTTCTTCTTCCCATGAAAGAAGTGGGCAGGAAGTTCTTAGAGAGAATAGTGAATTGAAGTAGAGGTATTTTCTTTGACTAGACTAGACTGAGATCAGGCTGATTTGAGAGAAACTGAGATTTGTTGCCTCCCAAAGCCTCCCTTGCTGTCATAACTATTTCTCCAGGCCTTAATAAAAATAGCAACAAAGTCACTTTGTTCTTTTCCCCCTGTCACTTTCTGGATTTCTTTTCTGTCTACTATCTTATTTCTCTTACATCCAAACCCTCCTCACCTATCCCCAGAGTACTTAGTGCCCTCATGGTACCACTCTCTGTTTGTTCGTACCCCATCTAAAATTTCTTTTTGTCTTCTACTCAATTAAAAAAACCCACATGGAAACAAACTTCTTCCCCACCCCCCTATTTCAAAATTTACTTTAAAAAATCCCAGGGATTTAATTTGCTGAAAGCTCGATACTAGTCAACAATGTGGTATAGTAGATCAAAAAACTAACTCCTCAGTCTCCGTTTGGAGCAGCATTGTGGGAAGTGACTGCTCACTGCTCACTGTATACTGTCTGAATCCATCTGGAATATTGTGCTCAGTTCTAAGCTTCATTTGCTAGCAAGGACATTGATAAACTGGAGCACATCCAAAGGGAGGAGATTGAAAACTGGAAACCACACCATACAAGGATTAATTGAAGGAAATGGAGAAAATTCAGGGGGAGGCATGATAGAGGCCTTCAAACATTTAGTGGACTATCATGGGAAAGGTGGGGTTAGTCTAGTGCTGGGTTGCCCTACAGAGCAGGAACACAAACATTAGATGGAGATTGAAGGAAGATAGAATTTGGCTTGACTGAAGGAAAAACATGGAATGGACTATCAGGAGGGAGTGGGATCTTCATTACTGGTAGTGTTTCGGTGGAATTGAGAACATTGTAGAAAAAGATTTCTACCGTTCAGTGTTGCTTGGGCTAAGTGACCTCTGAAATCACATCCAACTATAATTCTGTAATTTTCTGTTGTTTAGTAAATAACGTCCAAAACTTTTGGCACTTCCATGCCCTTCCATGATCTGTAAGTCAAAGATATCTCCAAAGTTTGAAAAATGGTAGATAAGGTGAATTTATTATATTACAAACAAACATCATGAATTCCCAGACATATTAGACATAGCCTAACTATAAATGTAAAATCTAATAGGATAAGTACTATATCTTAACTACAGCTCGGTCCTGGTTGGTGGGAATACTGAATCTCCTGAAGTAGTCTGGGGTTGTTTGATCATTTCAGTTCTTTCCAATTCATTGTGACCCCGTTTGGGTTTTTCATGGCAAAAGAGACTGGACTGGTTTGCCATTCCCTTCTCCAGCTCATTTTACAGATAAGGAAACTGAGGCAAACAGGGTTAAGTGACTTGCGTAGAGTCATTCAACTAGTAAGTGTCTGAAGCTTAATTTGAACTCAGGAACATGAGTCTTCCTGACTCCAGACCTGGCACTCTATCCACTGTGCCACCTACTCATTATAGGAGCTTAACAAATATCTGTTTAGTAAAAGAATGTCAGAATGAAGAGGAGATTAAGGAGGAAAAAATAAACAGTTTTGAATACATCTAGTTTGAGTTGCTGATGGGACATTCTGGTAAAGATATTCTATAGACAGCTGGGGATAAGGATCTGGACTTAAAAGAGAAATCATGACAGGAGGTAGAGATTAAGAAGTCATCTGGGTGGGGAAGGTAGCTGAAGCCAGAAATGATGTTGCCAAATGTGGGGAAAATGGGAGAAGAGGGCAAAGAATAGATTTTGCAGGTAATACTGGTAGGAGCAGATGAAGAGTTGGTGAAGTGAAAGGATGATAGAATTTCCTTTGGCAGTATTCAGTTCCAGGGAAGCCCAGAAGTAGGATTATAAGCAGCCAGTGCAGAGGAGGGGACTAGAAGCTTTCACATTTGGAACTGACAACTGAGAGAAGACACCCCTGAATTTCAGTACAGTGTAATGGAAAAGGCCATTGTCTTCGGTGATTTGCAGGTCCTTGGTGCCCTTTCATTTCCCACCTGGCTGCACTCCTTTGAACTTATCCATCATGCCCTGCCCAGGAAGCTTTTTATGCTGCAAGATTACCTGGAAACATATACTTCCTCAATACCTTGCGCCCCTGAGACCCCTGTGATTGGGGGATGGAGCTGAGGGCACTTCCCAGAACCTCCATTTAAGGAGGATGCTTGCGGCATCCCAGTTATATTCTTTAGGACGGCTCCGTCATCCCTTCCCCACCTTCCCCCTGTGAAGCGTATCTTTCTCTTCCCCCTACCCCTTTTCATCTACCTTTTGTACATTCTCCTGACTTTTGTGTAGTATTCCCCTCCCTTCCTTTCTGCTGCTCTATCTCTGAACTGAACATTGCTGAAGAAAATCCGTCCTTAGATTGTGAGTTCATGGAGGACTATCTTTCTTTTCTGAATTTGTTCCCCCAGTGCTTAGCACAGTGCCTGACACCCTGTAAGCACTTAACACATCTCTGTGGACTGATTGATTGAAGCACTGAGATTAGCCATGCTCCAAAAGGAAAGATTCCCTTTCAGATTCCTTTGCTGAAAGTCCTTAGTCCTTTGTGCACTTTCACTCCACTCTCATTCTTATGCTTCCAAGTCTGGCTGAAGATAATGGGCATCTATTACAAACTTATGCTTTCTAAACCAAGCTGAACCAGAAGGATTAGTCTACCAGGTAGCTATGTTGTTCTGGAAAGAGCAGTGTCTAAGACGTTAGAACGGGATTCTAGTTCTGGCTCTGTGCTTGCTTCGGGGGGACCATGGACAAGTTACACTGTCTGTGGACCCCAGATTTGTAACATGAGGAGGTTGTATTAGATGATCTCTAAAGATCTCCCTGCCTCTTACATTCAGTAATCCAGTTTCTTTATTCATCTTTCATTGACAGTCTATCAAATCATCCCTTAAATGACTATTCTAGACTTGTGCAACTCCCAAGCCTGCCTCTCCTCATCCTTCTATCTTATTTCTTTTATTAGAATGCAGGTTTGCTTCAAGGCAGAAACTTCTCTATTTCCCATAGCATTCTATCTTATACATTGTAGATGCTCAATACATTTTTAATGAATGAACATAATTACAAAAACATGGTATTAGGAATGAACAGTAGTAGTCCTAGAATCTATTTTGGCCTTCACCAAAAGTTGTTGAAGACCTTGAGTGATCTATGTTGTAACCTCTCTGTTCCTTCATTTCTATGTAAAATTAAAGGAAGGGAAGGGGGAAAGGAATAGACATTTATATAGGCCTATCATGTGCAAAGTACTCTGCTTTTTACAAATATTGCTTCATTCTCATAACAACCCTGCAAAGTAGGTGTTGTTACTATTCTCGTTTTACATTTGAGGAGACTGAGATAGGCAGTGGTTAAGTGATTTGGTCAGAACCACACAGTTAGTAAAGATCTGAGGTAAGATTTGAACTCAGACCTTCCCTAAAGCAGGCCTAGAGCTCTATCCGCTCTACAGCCTTGTTGCCCGTTATAGAAATACAGAGTGGATGAAAAATATTCAGAGTATGAGATTGCATACTTAACAGTCAATTTTTACGCCAGTTTGTTTTTTTAATTTCTTAGAAGAAATACACATACACACATATAAATGAAAGAAAAGCCTATTATTTTTGACATGCCAAAAATACAATCATTAAATAGTCTTGCAAATCAGCAAAAGTCTCATAATTTCTGTAATTTTGGACTAATTGGTTCTAATTGTGATGTGCAGTTTTACCTGTAAATAATATGAGTAACCGATGGTGCCACTGTTGTATTTACACTCCTCATTTGTGGATCATGGGTATGGAATCTGATCAGAAGTGAGGTAAATATTGAGCAGAATGTGTGATTTTGTATTAATAATTAACATGAGTGGGTATGCACCGGGGACTATGGCATCTCTGATTTATTTCTGCATTAGACAAGTTTAAACTAAAATGGGCTTTATTTTTGGCTGAGTTATTTCTGCTATTTTCCTTCCTTTACTTATTTATATATGCAGTAGCATGCTCACTGCAGGTGAGAGCCTGCATTACATTCAGCCTTCTAATGAGGGAAGATGGAAGGATGTAATTGGTGCTCATCAAGGTTTATTACCCATAGAGAGCATGAACTGACCCTAGCAGCTAACATCAGAAATTCAGAGACTCATTGAATCTTAGAGCTACAAGGGACCTTACAGACATGTAGCCCAACATTTTCATTTCACAGATGAGAAAACTGAGGCCCCCTCGGGTCAAGTTACTTGTGTATCTTAAGGATCATCTTAAGGAATGAGCTGGTCAAACAGGTAACCCATTTCCATTATTAAAACAGCTAAAAATACAAGATCAACTAATTTTTCTACATTACTTTTTTATCATAGAGTTATAACTTTAGACATAGAAGGATTTTAGTTCTTCATCACGGATCAGTCCCTTTATAAGATTCCATTTTTACAAAGCACTTTTTTACTCGGATTGATTTTGAAAAAGCCTGTGTGGGAGAGGACAAAGGGAAAGAAGCCATCATGTTTTATTAATCAGTGAAAATATAATTTGTTCCATCTTATAAATAGGAAATCAATCCTTGTTTGGCACTTTTATTTATATGTTCTGTGGTACTGTTCTTATTTAACAACTATAACATTCAGGAAAACACATATTAACATCATTATAGTTTGTTTCTCCTTTTTTAAAATAATAATGGTGGTATTATTTTTGTTGTGTCCCCTCCCCTCCTTTTTCAAAATTGAAAGCATTGTGATGAGCCCAAGACTGATCTCAGTTTTTTCTTGTCTTTTTTCTCTTCTCATTGATCATCGCCTTACCTTGGAACAATGCATTTCTGGGTGATTTTGGCTGTGGCATTTACGTGCTATTCATGATTGTGTACTATCAAAGGTAAGAATGCTTTATTCCATTGTGAACTGTTAAGTCTAATGAATTCACAAAGTTTGTGCAGCATATTACAAAGACTCATTTTAATTCTACAATTTTTTCAAAAAGAGAATGTAATAGAAAAAAAATCCAGAAATGTATTTTAAATGATTCATCTCATTGTCAGCAATCAATAAACAGATACAGAACATTCCGTGGGACATGACCAAGTCAATTGCTGAGTAATTGTGCTTTGTCTTAAAATATTTTATGGAAGGTTTTTATAATTACTACATAATTACTAAAATGAGTTAATATAGAATTATTCAGTCTTACTCATGAAAATCTCCCTGATCTCCTGTTTATGAAGAAGATTTCTCCTCTCTTGATTCTGTTATAACAATCTGGACCTTTGCTATGCGCTAATCATGCTCTCATTTGTGTTATAGCTATTATAAACTCCTTGCAGTCAGAAATTGTTTCTTTTCATTGTATCCTCAGCCCAGCACTGTGCCATGTACACAGTGGGCCTAAAGCAGGAGAACATTGGAGTGGGAGCTAGGAGATACACATCTGAGATCTGGTTCTCGCTGACCTTGATCAAGTCAAGCTTTCTGAGTCTTAGTTCACAGACATCTGTAAAAAGAGGATAATAACACTCCTGTTTTGCCTCACAGAGGCTGCATTAAAGCATGGCTTAAAAATGTGAGTTACTTGTATTAAGAATAATGAATATTTGTTGAATTCATTTGAATGGAAAATTCTGACTTACGTTAAGAAGGTTTGGTTGTCATTAACCCATGAGGGAATACTTCTGAGGATTTGTAGCTAGGAAGCAATCTGCCTCTCTTGTCTCCTAGCAGAAGAAGCATTAGCAGGAAGTCTTCTTTGCTCTAGGGTCTTAGAACTTGTAGTGATGTCCTAGGTGAAGCATGAATTAGGTAAATATGTAGCTTTTTAATAGTTGTATTATAGAATGACAAATCAGTTATGTGATGGGCAATCCTATCACGAGGGTTTTTTTAATGAATATTTTATATAAACCTGTTGTAAAATTGGATATTACCTTAATGGAAAAATGAATAGAATTGAAAGCAGAATGAAGGTATAGGATTCTGTTCCTTGAGACATTCAGTTCATGGAGATCAAAATTTACTAGTACTTATATAACCCCAGTTTTTAATCATGGAACCCTTAAAGTTTTTTTAAGTTAAATTTAAATTTAGGGGGTAAATCTTGGCTAGTTCTTCTCCCAAAGCTATGTGTGTGTGTATGTATGTATGAATGTACATATATATACATATATATGCATATACACGCAAATATATATGCATATATATATAATTCATTGACAGTTCAGAGATCTCATTTTCTTTAAAGGTTTGGATTTTCATAGTTTTTAGTGCTGGAATCATTTGTGCATTCTGATGCTTACAATATTTAAATAAAGAAAACAGAATCCTAGAAGAGCTGTTCTAACTCCACCATTTCTGAATAGTTTCATATGAAGCAGAAGTCCAGGCAGGATGAAAAGACTCCGAGTTACCTCTTTCAACCCTCTCAGACTCTATGCCTTCAATCAAAACCAATTTTGACCTGCTAACTCCTACTAGATTCATCTACAAATATAAAAAGAACTCCTTGACAGTTAGTCAGTTCACATTCACTTATTGCTTCTCATGTGCAGGTACTATTTAAGGGATACAAAGAAAGGCAACAACTCAGTCCTTGCCTTCAAGGTGCTTATATTCTAATGGGGGGGACAACATGCAGATAATTATGTATATATGAGATATGTACTGTGAAAATGGAAGATAATCTCAGAAGGAAGGAATAGAGAAATGAGGGAGGGGAACCTAGAAAAGCTTCCTACAGAAGGTGGAATTTGAGTTCCATCTTGAAGGAAGCCAAGGAAGCTAGAAGTCAGAAGTGATGAGGGAGAACATTCCAATCAGGAGGGACAAGTGCAAAGACGAAGAGTCTGGAGATTGTTCCATGCTTTTCCGTGCTGAGTTTCCATAGAATGACTACTAATGGCATTTGGAGGAATCAGGTAGTATCAGCTATAAAAACAAAACAAAACAAAAAACAGAAAATAGGTGAGCCCAGCAGGATCCTAGAATGAATGGAGGAGAGTAATTCAAGGATGGGTTTGATAAGATGCGTTCAGGGATAGGAGGAGAGGACATGGGATTTCAGTGTAGAAGATAGTGTAGAACTATGTTGATTCACCAAGGAGTGGACAAATAGGGAAGAGAAAAGTGAGGGGTAGCCAGTGATGACCCAGAAAAATGTTATTGTTTGTTGTTGAGTTGTGTCTGACTCTTTGTGACCCCATTTCGGATTTTGTTGGTAAAGATGCTGGAGTGGTATGTCATTTCCTTTTCCAACTCATTTTATATGTGAGGAAACTGAGTCAAACAGGGTTAAGTGACTTGTACAAGGTCCCATAGCTAGAAGCATCTGAGGACAGATTTGAACTCACAAAGATCAGTCTTCCTGCCAGGCCCAAACACTTCATCCACAACACCACCTAGCTGCCCCAACACTAAAGAAGCCACAGCAGGGGTGATAGTCTGGAAAAATAGTGTGCTTCAATCAGCTTTCATAAGTTTCTTTATTGGATCTGTTATTGATGTAGGAACCCCTCTGAGGAAATTCCCTTTATCAGTATAATCAGCACTTGCTCCTCAATTTATGGTCTTATTGTAGTCTAATCTGAGGGATCAGCAAACTGTATTTAGGGCCAAATGTCCCCTCTTCTCCCAACTTGTTTTCTTTGTAAGGCCCTCAACCAAATAACAGTTTTTACATGTTTAGAACACAATAAAACTTTATTTTAAAATATATTTTAAAAAGCATACTCTTAGCTTGTAGGGTCTTACAGGGCCCAAATTTGGCTCACAGGAAGAACACAGGAGAATTGAAGCATTGCCTGAGATCCCAAGAAGATGTGACTGGGGTAGCCATTATGTGTCAGGGGTAGGACTTCAAAATATGTCTTCTTGATGCAGAGGTTAGCTCTCTGTCCATCGCGCTACAATGTCTCTTTTTAAAGTAATGCTTCATTTTTTTCTTTTCATTATATTATACACCTGACCATCCATCTATACTGCCAATCCTTTCTTTACAAAAACCTTTGGGGTGGGGGTGATGGGGGAGATCAAACAGCATTGGGTATCACTGATTTCTGACTTCTGGGCAGCAATGCCTGTCTTGGCAGAAAAAAAAGGGTAGGGAGAGGAAGGGGAGTAATGTGTGATAATGAAATTTTGAAGCAAATAGTCTGGGTTCTGAGGAGTACATTCCTGAAACAACTGTTATGGTACAACTCTTTGCATGATAGGGTTTACCTAACTTTTACTTAAAATGAAGATAAATGGCATACTGGAAAATGAGCCATTTGTAAACCTTTGAAGGGGGCAGATCCAATGGTGGATGACCTTCACTATTTGGAAAAAAGTCTATCATTTTCAATGACAGATAACTGATTCCTCAATTAATTAATTAATTAGCTATTAAAAACTTTCATTCAGGCCATTATGGTGGTCAACAAGCCAAGGTTCCACAAAACTAGCCAATGGGAGGAAGGAACAACCTCCAGGAGAGTCATAGCTCCAAGAAATGAGAAGGGCCACCCATACATACTGAGCTGTTGGGGTGAAGCAACGGGCTTCTCACTTTGCCCCTTCTAAAGCAACCTCCTGGGAGGTATATTCACTCTACTCATTTTAAGATCATGCTCATTGTGACCACAAAGTATCAGGTAATAGAGTATGTTGAAGCCCTAATCTGAGATTCCAAAATGCCATCATGAATTATTTATATCTCTTGATTCAAAAATATATCTCAAATGAATTTAAATGAGAGGGATAAATTATTTCTCCTTTTCCCCTGATGACAGATTCAGACTGAATAAACCCCTTTATTTTATTTTATCTTGTCTGTTAAAATAGAGCCAGCATGAAAGAGAAATAGGCTGTTCTCTTTGAAGTGAGAAAAATGACTCAACTCAAGGAAAATCTTTGTCTTTAAAAAAAAGAAAAAAAAAGCCTTAAAAATTTTTTTTTGTCTTTTTTTTTGCCTGGGCTATATTATGTGCCAATCACCTTATCCAATGTTCATAGAAATTCTGTCATGTGTGGTTCTGGAGTAAGATGAAGAAAATTAGAGAACTGTAGGTGAATTATGAAAAAATATGTACCATACTGAGTTTCCACAGAATGACTACTAATGGCATTCAGAGGAAATAATGTGGGAAGGATAGAAAAGTCTGCTTATTATTTATCAAGTGAATTATTATTAATCTATACAAATGTGCTGACTGTTTAAAATTCATATGTAAAATGTTCTGCAGTTGTTAGAATGAAAAATGTCTTCTTTTCGTAGTTTGATAGAACATACTCTTACTCTTACTCTAAGTCTTTCGACAGTTATCACTTGACCTGTGTGGAAGCTGGGCCTTTTTAGCAACAGATTTGTAGAACATTGAGCCTTAAAAACAAAACAAGACAAATAGATTTACAAAAGTGACATGACCTGATGAATCCAAAATTTCAGTGTTAGAAGAAAGGAACTTAGAAATTATCTAGGCCAACTTAAAAGAAAATGTATTGAGGATAAATAAATAAAACATCAAATTAATTACATTTTGTAGGGGGAAAGGCTATGTTAAAATTCATCTTTTAAATTACATTCCCACTCAGCATCTTTTCTTTTAAATATTTATGGTAGATGACTTTAGATTTTACACAAGATTCATGGCATTGTACCAGATAAAATATAGTAATCACCATATTAGCTCAGGGAAAATAAATTGAATGGACGGTACTACTACTGTCCACAGCCTCAGAATGGCTAAAGAGTTAGTAAGATCACCTATTTGGACTCTGAGGTGAAATGTTTTGTTTAGTCATTCAATTGTGTATGACTCTTCATAACTCCGTGGACCATGATGTCCATGAGGTTTTCTTGGCAAGGATGCTAGAGTGGTTTGCCATTTCCTTCTCCAATAGATTAAGGCAAATAGAGCTTAAGTGACTTGATTAGAGTCACACAGCTAGTAAGTGTCTGAGGCTGGATTTGAACTCAAGTCTTTCTGACTCCAGCCCCAGCACTCTATCCACTGACCTACCTAGATGCTTCCTGCTGAGGTGAAAACCTAAATGTAATTGACAGTGTATAGTATGAATTTTTAAATAAAAGGATTATGAGGCCTAGGATCATCTCAAATTCCCTAGTCTCTTAAATAGAAGGGGCAATAGCACTGTAATGGCTAATTCTCCTCAACTTTATAATCTCAATTTCTTCTAGTTGGATCCACTTAAAGCACCTGTAGGTTCAGTATTACCCTAGACATAGGCATCAATTCTGTCCCTAGGTAGGGAGGAAAAGAGGTACTTCATTGACCCAGAATTAGGTTGGCTTTTGCTCTGACTTTGGTTAGCCTAATAACTATGTTCCTCAGTTTCCCTCAGTTATTCCCCATTTCCTCAGTTAAGGGGTTCCTGCCTCATCACTAGTTCTTCCCTCTGACTGCATTTCCTATTTCTTCACTTCCAGTCTTTCTGCAACTGTATCCCTGATGCAATTTTCTAAACTGCTCACCACCTTTTGTTGTTAGACTTGCACTGTTCACCTTCCTTGCTCCTGTTTGGTAGGTTCCCTGACTCTTGTGGATGTGTCCAGATACTGGTAATGTCCCTCCTGCCTTTTTGGTTTTCTGAACTTGTACCTTTGTTTCAGGCCTATTTGGGGACTCTTAGCCTTATTGTTCTTCCATGGAGTTGTTCATCCTTCGATTTCTGTGTTCAGAACTAAGCCTTCATGGGACCTTGCAGATTAGCCAGGAAGTTTTCATCCTTGCTTTCTTACTCCTAACTGATCCCAGGACACTGCACCCCCCCCCCCCTTTACTTTCACCTTCGTCTTTCCTTTTGTTTACTTAGGGTTTACTGGGATTTTGCCTTTGAAATATCTGAGCAGGGATGCCTTTAAAAGGAGGCAGTCATCTTCAGATTTAAGAGGTGTCTTACATTTAGTAGGTGATGGATGTGTATGTATTTAAATGTGTTTAAACTCATACATTTTTAGAATTCCATAATTACTAATTCTTTGCTTTATATTAACTATTGCCTTTTTTTATTCTGACGTTTTAAAAAGATAAGTGTTCCTGATAGGGGAAACGTTTAATCCCTAACCTTTTAATGGGAATCTATTTATCATTTCACTTTACAAAGGACTTTAGAGAGCTGGTGGCTGGGCTTGGGACTCTTGGGCTAAGAGCTTCCCCACACACCCTTAGGTGTGGCAGAGGAAGGATTTCCCTAAACAGAAAGCTGGTAGTGCTAAAGACAAGATTGGTCTACTTCACTAATAGACTTAATTTAAGGTCATTTATGGGCTTTCTTAAATGTGTGAAGGGCAGCTAGCTGGTACAGTGAACAGGTCATGGGTCTTGGAGTCATGAAAATATATCTTTCTGAATTAAGACCTGGCCTCAGACACTTACTAGCTGTGTGACCCTGGTCAAGTTACTTAACCCTATTTGCTTCAGTTTCTTCATGAGCAACATGAGCTGGAGAAGGAAATGGCTAACCACTCCAATATCTTTGCCAAGAAAACCCAAAATGGAGTCATGAAGGGTCAGACCTGACTGAAATAACTGGACAACAATAACATAAAAATGTATGAATATGATAACGTGTAAGGCAATACTCTGGAAGAGATAAGAGGTATCAGGAGTTCCTTTGGTTGCTTAAAACCAAGTCTCAATAAAACCAAAGAGTTAGAATGTCTTCTGAAAAGTTAACTTGCTGAGTGAATATCTGGTCAATGAGTAGGAACTGAGTGCCAATGGCTTGACGTGATCAGGAGCAAGGTTGAGAGGAAATTGAATTGAATTTTTTCCCCTAATGGATAAATCATCCTTTCTGGCTGAAAATTTTGTTTGATTTGGTCAGTTGGCATATGCTCAAGAAGAAACTGAAATCAGATAACTTTCAGTGTAATTGTTAAGGTTGCCCCAATTCTTCTGACTTTTTTCATTTCCATCTACTTGTCAGATGTTGTACATACACAGTCTCTTTGTATAAAAGTATTTACTCACTGTTTTGTATATGGGTGTATATAAGAGACTTTTTCATTTCTGAACATCTAGGTTGAAAAATAAAAGCCTTTCCCTGTGGGCTACCTCTTTTTCTAAACTCTGTGTCTCAAAATCACCCTCTTATCATGCATCCCCCTTTCTCTCCTCCTTCACTGCAGTCTCTGAAGAGCTTATCCAGTTATCCTTGTCTTTGCTAAGACTGACCATTTTTCACTTCTGCCATTGATCCCATCCCCTCTAGTTTCCTTTAGAAGATAGCTTTACACTCATGTTTGTTCTTGTTCTCTTTGCCTAAATCAATGTCTTCCTTACACACAATAGACTTTTAATAGATACTTGTTGATTTAATTTAAATTTTTCCTTATATTGAATTTAAATTGCTCAACTCCCATCCATTAATCTGTGACCACACAAGAGCCCAAACATGTAAATTACAGATATCATGAAATATTTTAAATTCTCTTTTCTACAACCTAAGTATTCTTATTTCCTTCAACTCATCCTTATATAACATGCCTTAGAGTCCTTTCACTATTTTGATCAATCTATTCTAGATATGCTCCAGCTTGGCAATGTCTTTTTTTGTTTATTTCTTCCTTCCTTCCTTCCTTCCTTCCTTCCTTCCTTCCTTCCTTCCTTCCTTCCTTCCTTCCTTCCTTCCTACATTTAAATTTATTATTTTTTTCTTTTTAACATTCTTTTCTTTTCAAATTTTGAGTTCCAAATTCTCTCTTCCTCCCTCTACACTCTTTCCCACCCACTGAGAAGGCAAGCAAAATATCAATTATACAAATGAAATCAGACAAAATTTATTTCCATATTAACCACATTTTTTAAAAAAGGCAAGAAAAATAAAGAAAGTGGGAAAATTATACTTCAATTTGCACTCAGATTTCATGGATTCTCTCTCTGGAAGTGGATAGCATTTTTTCACTGTGAGTTCTTTGGAAATGCCTTGGGTGACTGTATTGATCAGGGTAGCCAAATCTTTCACAGTTGATCATCATTACAACATTGCTCTTGCTATCCACAATTATCTCCCAGTTATTCTCAATTCACTTTGCGTCAGTTCATCTACATCTTGCCATGTTTTTCTGAAACAATTCCCCTTTTGTTGTTTCTTATAACACGGTAGTACTCCATTACAGTCATATGCCACAACTTGTTCAGCCATTCCCCCACTGATGAGCATCTCTTCCATTTCCATTCCATTTCCAGTTCTTTGCTGCAGCAAAAAAGAGCTGCTATGAACATTTTTTGACATCTAGGTCCTTTTCCTTTTCCTTTGATGCCTTTGTAGTGGTACCTTTTGGCATGACGTAGTTCCCCTGATTACTGCTTTTAATTAGATCTATTTCTTGATTTTGCTTTGTCTGAGATCATGATGGCTACCTCTATCTTTTTTACTTCAGCTGAAGCATATTAGATTCTGCCCCAGCCCTTTATTTTAACTCTATGTGTGTTTTTCTGTTTCTTTTATAAATACCATTATTCTGGTTTCTAATCCATTCTGCTATCTGCTTCCATTTTTTGGGAGTGAGTCCATCCCATTTACATTTAATTATGATTATGGTATATATTCCTCCATCCCATTATCTCCTGTCCTTCATCAAAAGTCTAGTTTTCTTCTAACAATTACCTCCCTTAATCTACCCTCCCTTTTATCACCCCTTCCCCCTTTTCCCATATCCATTCATTTTCCATCATGTTTCTCTAATAGGTATAAGTTACCCTTCTATATACAAATGCATGTGAATATATAATCATTCCTCTGTGAATCAGTCCTGATGTCAGTGAGGTTCAAGCATTGCCCACTCCCATATTTTCCCCTCCATTGTAAAAGCTTTTCCTTCCATGCCTCTTTTCTGTGAGAAAAATTCTGCATTCTACCAGTCCCTTCCACCTTCTCCCAGAGCATCCCATGTTCTTACTCCTTCATTTTCTTTTTTTGGAGAGTATTCCAACATAATTGACTTACATCCATGCCCTCTGTCTATGTAAACTCCTTTAAACTGCCGTGATAATGACAAAATTCTTAGGAGTTACAGGTATCATCTTCCCATATAGGAATATAAACAGTTTAACTTTATTGAGGCCCTTATGATTACTTTATCACATTCACCTTTTTATGCTTCTTTTGAGTCTGTTGTTTGAACGTTAAATTATCTATTCAGCTCTGGTGTTTTCATCAGGAATGTTTGAAAATTCTCAACTTCATAAAATGTCTGTTTTTTTTCCATCTGAAGGATTATGCTCATTTTTGCTGGATATATGATTCTTGTTTGGAATCCTAACTTCTTTGCCTTCTAGAATATCATATTTCAAGCCCTCTGCTCCTTTAACTTGGAAGCTGGTAAATCTTGTGTGATCCTGACTGTGGCATTATGATTTTTGAATTGTTTGCCGTTGCTTGGAGTATTTTCTCTTCGACCTGTGAGCTCTGGGATTTGACTTTTAATATTCCTGGTATTTTGAGATGTTTTTCAGGTTATCATTAGTTGATTCTTTCAGTTTCTGCATCTAAGACATCAGGGCAAGTTTCCTTGATAATTTCTTAAAGATGAAGTCTAGGCTCTTTTTCTTTTTATCATGGTTTTCAGGTAATCCAATAATTCTTAAATCACCTATCCTCATTTTCCAGGTCAGTTGTTTTCTAGTAGTCTGTCATATTTTCTCCTATTTTTTTTCATTCTTTTGTCTTTGTTTTATTGTTTCTTGATGCCTTATGGAGTCATTAACTTCCACTTGCCCAGTTTAGATTTTTAGCAAATTATTTTTCACAGTGAGTTTTTGTACCTTTATTCCATTTGGCCAGTTTTGCTTTATAAGGAGTTCTCTTCGTGGATTTTTGTGCCTCGACATTTGACCAATTCTATGCTTTAAAGTGTTATTTTCTTCAGTATTTTTTGTGCCTCTTTTTACCAAACTGTTAGTTCTCTTTTCATAATATTCTTTCATCACTCTAATTTCTATTTCTCAATTTTTCCTCTATCATTCATCTCTTTCTTTAACTTCCAGAAAGTTTTGTGCTTGAGATCAGTTAGCATTTTTCTTTGAAGCCTTGGTTGTACCTTCTGAGTTCATGTCTTGGTTTTCCCTGCCACTGTAGTAATTTTTCATGTTCAGATTCTTTGTTGTTGTTTCTTTTTTCCAGCCTATTTCTTGACTTTGAACTTATGTTAAAGTTGGATTCTGCTCACCTAAGGGTTGGGAGGGATCCTGTCCCAAGCTTCAGGATTTTTTGTATTGCTCTTTTCAGAACTAGTTATGGGGCCTGCAAGTTTTTGTTGCTTGGTGGTGTGATCCTGGGCGAGGTGTGGTCACTTCTCCTAATCTACACTCTGGTCTTCACCTAGGAAGGGTCCCTAGTCCCTAATGCTCCTCTTTGCCTTGGAACTGTGACCAAGTCCTCTACTCCCTTGTGACCAACCTCTAGGGTTCCTCTTGCCTTGGAATGGTGACCCAGAACTGCATATGGGCAAAAGAGTTAATAATCAGCTCCAGCTCTACCTAGTACCAGGAAATGGTTCTATGTAATCTCTTTCTGACTAGTTGTCCTACCCCCTTACTATCTCCTAAAACTTCCACTACTGCTACAGGGGCAGGCTGGTGCTGCCAATGCATATGTGGGATTCCAACAGGCCTCTACCCTGTCACAGATTACTCTTGATGACTTCTTCAGTTTTCTTAGGCCAGAAAAATGCTTCACCCTGTTCTTCTGTTTGCTCTGCTGCTCTAAAATTTGATTTTGGGTATTATTTTAAAGATATTTGGAGGAGAATGTTGAGAGTGTTCAGATGAGTGGCTGCCCCTCTTCTGCCTTCTTGACTGTTGTCAATGTTTTTAGTGAAATTTGGTCCTCAGAAATGAACACAATATTCCAGATAGGTTCTAGCTAGGGCACACAGTACAATGGGAAAGCAATCTCTCTCATTCTGGGTTCTCAGCTTCTGTTCATAGAACTTAAGTTCTCTTAAGTTATTTTGGTTGCCATGACATACCATTGACTTAAATATCTTTAGCTTATAGTCTACTGAAATCATTGGATATTTTACATACATATTACTATGTAGCTCCCCACCTCTCACCCATCTTCTACCATTGCGTTTTTTTTCCTTTTTCACTCAGTGAGGTACTTTTACATTTTCCCTTATTAAATTTCATCTGATAGATTTGCTTTATCATTCTGGCCTGTCAAGAGTTTTGAGGGTATCCTAGTTACTTCTTGCCTTTGTGCCATCTGAACGTGTTGTAGTCATGTCACTGTTGCCTTCCTCTAAATGAATGATAAAACTGTGGAGCTAAGGGCAGAACTATGTCCAGGCTAACATAGTTCTAAAAATTACCACTTTTTGGGTCCGGTTGTTCAGACACTGAGTCATCTTTAGTATTACCCTTCATCTAACCTCTCTCCATATTGTTGTTATGTGCCTTTTTGCAGTTCAGATCTGTATTATATGCATAAACATTCCCATGATTTAAAAGAATAATAACCCTGTCAAAAAGAAAATAGAGTTAATATGGCATAATTTGTTCTCCAAGAAACTATGCTAGCTTTATGTTATTACTAGTAACCTTTCCACATGTTCACGGGTCATCTTTTTAAATACAGTTATTATAGAATTTTGACAGGAATTGAAATTAAATTCATTTGCTCAATTTCAGTAATATGGCCCCTTTCAAAAAACCAGGACATTTATCCATCATCAGTTCTTTGTGGTCTTTTCAGTTTTTACTTTTTTAAAAAAATTGACAGTAGTTCAGAAATGATATTGGCAGATTCATTTGTGATTTCATTCATTGAAGGAGGCAGCTAAATGCTACCCTTACACATTCAATTTATCTTATATTTCAAACCCCACCACCATCCTTCTAGTCTCCCATGTCTTTAACCTCAGCATTATCCTGGTCTCCTCACTCCTTTTCCCTGCGTACTGTAATAGGTTGCCAGATCTTGCCATTTCTACTTTCACAGTGTCTATCATATCCAACCCCTTCTTGCTATGCTGCATTCAGCTACTACCTTAATTTAGGCCCTAATTGATCTCCCTGCCTCTTCTCACAGTTTGTTCTACATGCTGTTACCAAAGTAATTTTCCTTAAATGCAGATCTGACCTTGTGATTTCCCTACTCAATCAACTTCAAGGTTTTTCTGTTGCCCCTGTATGATAAAAGACAACGTCTGTTTAGGTTTTAAAACTACACAACCTAACCTCAACCTATCTTTCCATTGTTCTGAAATTTACATTTCCACTTGTCACTTTCTTTACCTTAAACATAACTAAATCCCTTTCAATATTTAATAATCTCAAGTAGCAGTTTTCAAACATTGTTGACTTAGGACACAATTACACTCTTAAAATTTATTGAGGAAGCCCCCTAAAAAAGCTTTTGTTTGTAAAGGTTATATCTACTCATATTTACTCAATGTTGATATTATTATGAAAATAGTTCTGACCTCATGAAGTTTCTAAAAAGGTCTCAGGGATTGCCAGAGGTCCCCAGACCAGTGATATAAAGAACCAGTGATGTAAAGAACACACAGTTGAGTTGTGGTATTTTTTTCTTCAACACAAAGCTGTAGATCTCAGTTTTCTTACTGGCAATTTCTCCAATACCGTCTCTAAAAGTCTGTGCTGGGCTATCACTTTGTATGGCAGAGCATGGAGTGTGCTGCTTTTAATAGCAGAGCTTTTGTGTTTTCCTTCATGGACAACTGCTCAATTTAATAACACAGGAATTTCATTTGAGACCAAATCTATGTGGATAGTAAGTTGTTTACCTGAAAGTAATCAAATCCCTTACCTTGCTGGATCGGATGTGGCGGTGGTGCCTACCTTAGGGAATGGCAGCAAGTAGAGTCAATAAAGCAATTTAAAATGGAGGAACCCTGCCCTGTTGATGTTTAAAGGACAGACAAAGGAGGCAATCTGAAATAGAAAGGACAGGGCCCTGACTTTGTAGTCAGAAGACCTGGATTTGAATCCTGCCCTTGCTTCAGTCTACTTGTGTGACTTTGCTATCTGTCCCTAACCACTCTAGCCATCAGTAACTTTGTTGATAAAATTAGTAGGGTGGGACTTATCATTGTTATTGGCAGCAGAATCTGAAGAATTCTTTCACTGTAGAAAACCAATTCATATTCATGGAAAGTCATCTTTTATAAGATGTAATTTTAATTTTTAGCGTGGGAATCATGAAAAGATTCTGGGTAAGAGGTTAAGAACAATGAAATTTCACATATGCAAAAAGTGAATTTACTTTCCATGTTTTATCTTGGTATTATATACTTGGAGCTTGGGCTAGTGAGTTTATGGACATTATTGTTTTGAGCTGACAGTAAAAGAAGTCTAATTACATGGGCTATACAAAGTCCCCAACCCCCAATAATTAATTCCCCTTAAGCCCTGGTGACTTAGTTTGTTGTTAGATCTATATCCACTAGATTCCAGATCCTAGATACACATTTTTACATGAAGAAATTTACTATGTGGAAAGCTAAATGCTTTATAAATAATAACTCATTTGATCCTTGCAACAAACCCAAGGAGGTAGAAGCTATTATTATCCTCATTTTATAGTTGAGGAAACTGAGACAAACAGAAGGTAAGTGACTTGCTTAAGGTCACACAGATAGTAAGCATCTGAGGTCAAGGTCACATACTAGTTAAGTGTCAGTGGCTTAATTTGAATGCAGATCTTACTAATTCCAGACCCTAAATACACCATACCACCTAGCCACCCTTATTCAGGAAATATTATTGCTAGATCAGGTCTTTATAACAAATGCTGTAGAGTACCAAACATTTCTCTAGAGAGTTCTGTCGTATTACATTGGTTTCCTGGAAAATTAGGGGAAAAAAAATGGAAAAGCAGAAAAAGGGAGCAATGAGTGAAACTAAATGACTAAATTTGTTGAGGTAATGTTTCTCAATGAAACTTCTAGTTTTGACCAGGCTTACTTGGTTTTAAAATGTTCTTTAAATTACTGCTGTTCTATTGATTTTTGCTGTTCATCCCTGAAGGGGACAAAAACAAAAACCAACAAATAAAAAAAACAGCAACATGTTTTTTTGCTTTCAGTAAAGAAATGAAGAAAATGGGAAACATTTCTTTTTGATTTTCCACAAATATTCCTGAAAGGAGCCTCTGGCCTTTTGCTGTGGCTGCTGATGGATACTGATTAAACCCAAGTTTGAGGATGCATAAGAGCCACATCTCTTGTAAAAAGCAGTGAAACATTTTGAGGGAGGAGTAGATGAAGGCCTTAGGGACATAGTTATGTCTTGTAATGACCTCTCTGTCATTGCTGCATTCAATAATGATTTGTCAGAAGAATGACAGACTTGGTCATAACTTAGCTACAGCACTGCCATATTTATTACAGATGTGACATATCCAATGTCAACATATCTAAAAGACTACTGAAGCATTAAGCTGATTCTTTGCTCTTTGAAATATTTTAGTTCACTTCCCTTTTTTGCTATATTTTCCTAAATTTTCTTACTCTGAGGGAAATTTGAACATTTTTCACGTTTCAAATATCCGGGTTTCTGATGTTGACATTTTCCTTCGTTTTTTTTTTGCCTATAAATTATTGAGATGTATTAAATAGAACCCTGCCTTCTAGTCCCAGAGCACCATGTGAAATAGATGAAAAATAAATGATTTAAGCTGGTACTAGCTGGCTCTCAAATAGCAGGCTACAAAAGCAATAATGCTCAAAGAAATGCATAAGTAGAAAGTTTTCAGTATTTTAAAATGGGTGCGTGCACTAAAATGTGGTGTGTATGTTATAGAAATTTTCATCAGCCAAAGAAATTTTTAGTGGCCTAAAAGTCATTTGTTTATAAAAAGCCTTTAATGCAGTACAATAAATTAAATATCTAGAAGGTTCTATAATAATAATAGCTAATTAAATTAATTAAAAGTAATAATAATAGCTAATATTTAGCTAAGTTAATAATAATAGTAGCTAATATATAGCAGGGCAGCTGCTCACATCAGGAATAGCATTTCTGGGCCAAACTAGTGGCTCTCCTGTGGTTAGGGGTCTTCTTTATTGGAGGAGGAGTGGTATTGTGAGTGTCTAATCTGGATTACAGAGCTGAAGTTGAAAGAGACCCTCAAGGCCATCTGCTCCAATCCCCTCATTTACAGAGTGCCAGGAGTGGACTCAGGAAGACTCATCTTTCTGAGTTCAAACCAGCCTCAGACACTTACTAAGCTGTGTGACCCTGGGAAAGTCACTTAACCATTTTTACCTCAGTTTCCTCATCTGCAAAATGAGCTGGAGAAGGAAATGGCAAACCACTTTAGTATCTCTGCCAAGAAAACCCCAGATGGGGTCACAAAGAGTCAGACATGACTGAACAACAACAAATAACATATATGTGTGTGTATGTATATGTGTATATATGTATACATACATTTATATACATATATGCATACACACACATATATATATATATATATATATATATATATGCATACACACACACACATATATATATATAGAGAGAGAGAGAGAGAGAGAGAGAGATAGCACTTTCTGTTTTGCAAAGTGCTTTACATATTGTCTCATTGGATCCTCATGACCACCCTAAGATATAGGTGGTGTTAGCCCTATTTTGCCTATGAGGAAACTGAGGTTGAGATCGATTCAGTGACTCGCTCAGCATCCCACAGCTAATGAGCGTCTGAGGAGGGATTCAAACTCAGGTCTTCATGATTCTAAACTCAGCAATCAATCCACTATGATACAGAAAATATACCTTTTCTGAATATAAACCTGGACAAGAAAGGAGGGGGAAGGAATCCTTTACCATATTTACCACTTTCCCATATTCTTTGCTCACATCAGGAATAGCATTTCTGGGCCAAACTAGTGGCTCTCCTGTGGTTAGGGGTCTTCTTTATTGGAGGAGGAGTGGTATTGTGAGTGTCTAATCTGGATTACAGAGCTGAAGTTGAAAGAGACCCTCAAGGCCATCTGCTCCAATCCCCTCATTTACGGAGAAGCAAAACTAAGGCCTAGGGAAATTCAGGGACTAATCTAAGATCACCAGGTACTAAATGACGGAGGGGGATATGAACTGAGGCCCTCTGAATCCAGAGACCTTTGTTCTCTGCCATAGAATATGTTTCTTCCCTCAGTTGCTTGTCTCCCTTTGTTCTCACAGACGACCAATGACATTGGGTGGATGATGTGCAAAGTCATCAGCCCCGCTCTCTCCTCTAGAGTCCAGTGGCAAGATACAGGTCTACCTGGTTTATGGAAACCCTTTTAATCACTCAGTCACTCAGCAGATATTTATTAAGAGCATACTATGTGCTAGGCACAGAGCTGTGCTAAGGATACAAGGTCAATGAATGAAACAATCCCTGACCATCAGAGGCACTGCAGGAGGATTAGATCCTAGGAAAATAGTTTAAATTCTGGTTCAAACACTTCCACTGTGTGATGCTAGGCAAGGCACTTAATCTCCTTCGGCCTCAGTTACTTCATGGATAAAATAAGGAAAATGATGGTAATAACACCTACCTTGTGGGGTTGTTGAGTATCAAACAAGATAATATTTGTAAATCTCTTTGCAAAACTTAAAGGACTATATAAATGTTAGCTGTCATCATCATTATTATAATGGCAAGACAAGCACATATCTAAATATATGGATAAATATAAACCAAATAAATACAGATGCACAAAAAGTAGTTAAACTGCCCTGGTAAATGTTTAATAACAAGATACAGGGGAGAGGGAGAATGTATGCATGACACACTTTTAAGTTTTATCTCCATTTTCTCCATCACTTTCTTGAGTCTAGACAATCAACAGAACAATCAATCAGCATTTGTGATTTCAGAGGAGTGCATGCCCACACTGAAATGGCTCTAGCACATACGGAATATAAAGTGGTTTGGGAGAGAGAGCACTTAGCAGTTGGGGAGAACAGATGCAGAAAATGATGCTTTAGTGTTAAAAGAAGAGAAGGACTCTTTAAGGCAAAGGTAAAGTTGAAATGCTTTCCTGGCCCAGGAGACAGACGGCCTGTTTGAAGGCCTTTGATGTTGATCTGCTCTGGAAGTCAACTTGAATTTGTCTATATACAGATTTCAGGCTTTCTCCAGTATTTTCTATCCAAGTTTATCCCCATTCTGCAGTTGTTCTGAGCAGCACCTGTTTCAGATCTTCCCCTACAAGCTTTTTAAAGCAGCTGCTAATAGTCAAGACCACCCTAATTCTGTTTCTTCTCATCCATTTCCCTTTCATTACCCCTGATCCTGTTAGCAGCTGTTTTGGCAGCAGGTTAGGTGAAAGCTGTTCTGATCTGTAGCTGTGAGAGCAAGGTTGGGGTACGGATCAGCTCTCTCAAGATAAACAACAACATATTTGGGAAAAAAAATTGTTAAATTCTAAACTGTTGAGTTCTGATGGGTAAAAGTCTATTCCCAATTTGCTACGGGATACTCTCCTGATGATGCTGCATAGATCATGCATCACTTGGCTAGCATTTTCATGCTCCATGTTAGAGTTGGCGTAGAAAAGCATCAGAGCTGGTAATTGTTACAAATGATGAAGCACTTGGCCATCATGGACAGAACACTGCATTAGGAAATGGGACAACAGGGTTCTCCTTCTATTCTGGATCGTATAATTATTTTATCTGGCTATTTGACCAAGAACTATAGAAAGTAAGGCCTAGCCCAAAGTCAGACACAGCATAGCATCATGATCAATCAGAAGACTATCAATCAGAAGGAGCTTTTGCTCCTTAATTAGCCCTGTGAACTTGGATCTACAGTTATAAAATCTATGATGTTGTTAAGAGTGATTGTTTTCTTCTAAGATGAGAGTTCAGGATTTTGTGTGTGTGTCATATACCCTTTTGGATGTTTGGCAAAGTCTCTGGACCCCTTTTTCATAACAATGTTTTTCAGTTCATAAAATAGAATTTGTAGAATTATGAAGGAAACTATTTATATTAAAATATAGTTACCAAAATGTACATTTTTTAAAAAAGTTCACAGATACAATGTTAAGAATCTTTGCAAATTGGGAACAAGTCTGGCTCCAGTAAAAACTTTCAGGAAGGGAAATACAAAGTCATGATCAGGAGAAAGAATTTGTTTTCCTTTTGATGCTTCAGAAAGTATGGTTTTACAGAAAATGTAGGTTATACCCTACAGGCTAGGATAGAAGAGGAGTGAGGAAGTAGGAGCGCATTTACTGTAGACCTTGATGCCTCTGAAACAGTTTGATTCTAATAGGTATTTGAATAGGTTCTAATAAGTTATTTGAAGGGCAACTTTTTACATTGTCTTTGAATGGGATTTCAGGGTTGATTCTTCTGTACCTGTAGCTGCCTTATTTTTAAAATGTTCCAGACACAAAATATTTTAATATGTAATGATTTTTTTCCTGTCAAATGTATCATTTTTGACTATTCCATATAATCTTATTTTCTGCATTTTTCCAGATTATTGCAGAGAAGCAATGTATCTCATTTCTGACTTTATAAAATAAACTTGTACATTTTGTATTCATCTAGCCATCTCCATTTAAAAGAATTAAGTCATTTAAAAGATGATTGTGTAAAATATGTTTGACAATGTATAAAGTCTTGTTTGTCAAATAATTCTATTTTTAAATATTGGTGAGGGAGGAGAAAGGCCTACAGAACCAGTTCTCCTTTTTCATCATTGTAAAAGGGCTGTGTAATTTTAAGAAAGGAAACAAGAGATGGAGGTAACTTCTCTTTGAATAGTTTCTCTAAAAACTGTACTCGTACTATTGCTTATGATTTTTTAAGAAGGAGTATATTCTAAAATATTCTGAAACTAATAGAGGCGTATGTTATCTCCTTCCCTTCTTAGTTTTGAGAATGGATAAGTAATTTCTCCCACTTCAACCCCATCCTATTTTTTCTCCTTAGCAAACTGGAATGTGGTTGCTTAAAGCAGTTATTTCAAAAGCTTGGCTATAACATTTTGAAGTAATAAAAAGGGCCCTGTTTGGAAGAATGGTCATAAAGAGCTGTTAACTGTAGTTAATTGGTTGACCAAACCCGCCTATATGTCTTATCACTTCATATTCGTAACTAGAATTTATGTGGATAATTTCCCTACTTCTCCTTTTAGTCATGTGATGAAAAGAGAAAGTATTATGCAAATCAGTTATGCCTGACTGATCCACATTATTTGCACGGAGACTGAAATAACGTGTGAATGGAAATGGGTTAGGTGACAAGGAAAGTATTTAATCTACCTAGCATCTTCCCTGGGATCACCTTATTATGGCTGCAGCTTTGAGGCTTTCACTACTTCTTTTGCTTCCTTAAGAGTTTGCTTGATCGGGCAGATAATAAGACAAATACATGAAACTTGAGTTCTGGTCTACATATATGAAATAAATTGACTATAATACAAGTAATCTGTTCATTTTGTCCTCCCTAGCAATCCGTGCAGACTGTCGTACAATTAATTTGTCTGTGCTGATTAGTATTAATTGTGAAGGTCTAAATGAAAGAATGGGCTATACTGTCGTCTGACTCGGCCTTTAATGTAAAACACAGGCTGAAGTTTCTCTGTTAGGCAATGTTCTGCCCATAACCGAAGTGGAGATTCAGTTATTATTATTGGATTAGTTAATTTGATCAGAGCAGACAGCTCATCTTGATTCAGTGGAACACTTGGCTTGAATTATCTCTGGGAGAATTTTGAGAGCTCCCCAGAGGACCTGGATCTCTGTTACGATCATTAGCATCTGGAGAACTGGGCTTCACCCTGGGATACCATACATGCTTGCTTACCCTTAGCCACCCACACCATGAAGGTTGCGTAAAATCATGGCACATGGCAGAAAGTCTCTGGCCTGGGATTATTACTCATACCCCCTATGCTGAGCATGCCTCTTCTAGACCTTAAAATTTTCTTTTTAATATCCAGGTCTCGTTTCCTTCTTATGATTGATTTGAACCACAGACCATGCGCATGCATTCCAACTCTACTCCTGAGTCTATTTCCCTGCTTGACTTGGACCTCTGAATGCCAAATCTGCCATGCCTATATAAATTCTGAACCTTAGCCACATCCTCCGGTTGTATTTTTGTTTTATTTTGATGTTGTTCAGTTATGTCCAATTTTTCATGATCCCATTTGGGGTTTTCTTTGCAAAGATACTGGAATCATTTGCCATTGCCTTTTCCACCTCATTTTACAAATGAGGAAACTGAAGCAAACAGGGTCAAATAACTTGCGTGCAGTCACACATTTAGTCAGTGTCTAAGGCTAGATTTGAACTCATGTCTTCCTGACTCCAGGCCTGGCATTCTCTCTATTTCACTACCTACCTGTACCCCCAAATTTCAGTCTTGTCTCAGAATGTGCTGTGAATGCACACCCGTTTGCTGGATGAAGATCTTACTTGAACATGATTTGTGGGTTTTGTCTTATGTTAGTTATTGTTCCTGCTAGCCCCACCCTGTGTTGTATCTTTTTTGTGTCCTAACCAGTGTTAGGAGACTGCTTGCTTAGCTATCCTTGCCAGCATTGTTAATGATCTAACTATTGATTATCAGATTGTTACCTGTCATGAAGTGGTGGAATATTGGAAAAGGTCCTGGTTCTGGAGTCAGAGGACCCCAGTTCAGATTCTAGTTCTCATGCTTCTAGCTGTGTGACCTTGGGCAAGTTAATTAACTTTCTTGGGTCTCAGTTTCCTTATCTGCAAAATGAGGGCTTAGACTAGATGGCTTCTGAGGTCCCTTGCAACTCAATCCCATTATCCTGTGATAAACTATTTATTTGTAATGTGAGGCAAAATAATAACTGACATTTATAGAGTTCTTAAACATTTCCAAAGTGTTTTATGTCTTTCTTTATATTTCACAATAGCCCTATGCAGTAGGTACAACTTACTCTATTATCTTCCTTTATTAAGATGTGAAAACTGACGTTCAGCAGACAATGTCACAGAGGTAGCGTCAGAGATGAAATTTTAGTCAGAGTCGTCCTGTATCCAAATCTAACCTTGTATCCCATAATGCTTCCTTTATATAATGTCGTTTCTCTCTGAAGTAAACACACACTCAGGTCACACCTAAACAATACATTTTTAAGAACTATTAGGCAGCAATAGATCAGTCATTGAGACTGGATTGAGGTGATAGATTCCTACTGCTAACAGAGTTGGACTTTAGAATCAAATAATCATTGAATTCTTCATGTGGAAGTGATGGTAGAAATGATTTAGTCCAACTCCCTTTCATACACAAAGAAATTTAAGGCTCTGAGGGGAAAAAAAGCTTGCCCCAGATAATACAATAGTCTATTTTCATCCTCTCCCTTAGAGGGATTTGCATAACTTAAAAATTTTAGTCAACATTCGCATAATTAGTCATCAATTTGAGCAAGTTCGATCTTTTTTTTCAAAATGTTTTTTGGTCCTATAGATAATTGGGTGACTACTTTATTTATATCTTGAGCACCTTCCTCAAATCTTTGTTAACAGTTTAAAAACCCTTGCTTATATTAGAAGCTTTCCCATTACAAACAGGGATAAAACAAGTATGCCCACTATTCTTATTGTTTGACATAATTTTAGAAACTCTAGCTATAATAAAAATAATGAAATCAAAACAAAACTAGAGAGCATAATTGAAGTTATAAATATTGGCAAAAAGGTAAGATTATGTCTATTTGCAGATAACATGTATTTAGCAAACTATAGAGAACTGGTGAAGAAACTAGTTCTGGTAAGTAGTGGCTTAAGCAAGATAGCAACCTGCGAAATAAATCCACAAAAATCATTAACATTTCTATATAGCGCCAACAAAAATCTGGGAGAAATAATAACAAGATTTTCCATTCAAAAGAATTTCAAAAAACATAAACTAGATATTTGACAATTCCTTGACAAAATGCTTTTAGCAGAAATAAATGGAGACCCAGATTGTTCCATGTAAATATAATGGAATTACAATACTGACTAAATTAATGTACAGATTTAGTTCTATACTAATTAAGTAGTTAAAGAAATAATATTTTAGAACTAGACAAAAATAATCCATATGGCAGAGTAAAAGATGTGGAATCTCAGAGGAAATAATGAGAAAAGTTTTAATGAAGGGGCTGTAACATTACCATGTCATCAAAGCTGTTTGGTCCTACTTAAAAAAAATAGGTCATTGAAGTAAACTAAATTAGCAACAAAGAGAAGCAGTTAAAAACAGTAGTTCATTGTTTGGTGGATTCATTTGTTTTCCAAGTATTTTGACTTTATTTGTGTATGATATTTCCTTCATTATAATATGAACCCCAAGAGAGTAGGAATTATTTTGCTTTGGTCTCTGTATCCCCAGTGCCTAGCATTGGGCTGGATATATAGTAAATGCTTAATAAATGCTTGTTGATTGATTCATGTAAAAGATCATATAATTTTAATATAGGATGATACCAGCTTTTAACAGCTATGGCTGAGGTAATATTTAACTAAATATGAAGGACAGATTTTTAAAGATAAAATAGAAAATTTTGACTTAAAGTTTAAAGCTTTTGCATAAATAAAATTAATGAAGGTAGAAGTTAAAGAAAAGGAAAATATCTGCACAAAATACTATTACCAAAAGTCAAATATCCAACATATATGTGTGTATATGTACATATACACACATGTATATATACCATATATCATATTACACCAAAAGATAGATAAACATATATGACCAAGTCATTAGATGGATATAAGCAATTTTCCCCCCAAAAAATTACAAATTAGAAATGATGACATTCAAATCAAAATGGTGTTAGAAACAAAAATTTTACAAGACTGATTTTTTTTTTTATTAAATTTATTTATTTAACTTTTAACATTCATTTTCACAAAATTTTGGGTTACAAATTTTCTCCCCTTTTATCCCCTCCCCCCCCAAACACCAAGCATTCTAATTGCCCCTATGACCAATCTGCTCTCTCTTCTATCATCCCTCTCTGCCCTTGTCTCCATCTTCTCTTTTGTCCTGTAGGGGCAGATAGCTTTCTATACCCCTTTACCTGTTTTTCTTATTTCCTAGTGGCAAGAACATTACTCGACAGTTGATCCTAACACTTTGAGTTCCACCTTCTTTACCTCCCTCCCTCTCCACCCCTTCCCTTTGGAAGGCAAGCAATTCAATATAGGCCAAATCTGTGTAGTTTTGCAAATGACTTCCATAATAGTTGTGCTGTATAGGACTAACTATATTTCCCTCCAACCTATCCTGTCCCCCATTACTTCTATTCTCTTTTGATCCTATCCCTCCCCATGAGTGTCGACCTCGAATTTCACTCTCCTCCTCATGCCCTCCCTTCTATCATCCCCCCCACCCTGCTTGTCCCCTTATCCCCCACTTTCCTGTATTGTGAGATAGGTTTTCCTACCAAAATGAGTGTGCACTTTATTCTTTTCTTTAGTGGAATGTGATGAGAGTAGACTTCATGTTTTTCTCTCACCTCCCCTCTTTATCCCTCCACTAATGAGTCTTTTGATTGCCTCTTTTATGAGAGATAATTTGCCCCATTCAATTTCTCCCTTTCTCTTCCCAATATATTTCTCTCTCACTGCTTGATTTCATTTTGTTTTAAAGATATGATCCCATCCTATTCAATTCACTCTGTGCACTCTGTCTCTGTGTATGTGAGCGTGTGTGCATGTGTAATCCCACCCAGTACCCAGATACTGAAATGTTTCAAGAGTTACAAATATTGTCTTTCCATGTAGGAATGTAAACAGTTCAACTTTAGTAAGTCCCTTATGACCTCACTTTGCTGTTCACCTTTTCATGGTTCTCTTCATTCTTGTGTTTGAAAGTCAAATTTTCTTTTCAGCTCTGGTCTTTTCATCAAGAATACTTGAAAATCCTCTATTTCATTGAAAGACCATTTTTTCCCCTGAAGTATTATAGTCAGTTTTGCTGGGTAGGTGATTCTTGGTTTTAGTCCTAGTTCCTTTGACTTCTGGAATATACTGTTCCATGCCCTTCGATCCCTTAATGTAGAGGCTGCTAGATCTTGTGTTATCCTGATTGTATTTCCACAATACTTGAATTGTTTCTTTCTAGCTGCCTGCAGTATTTTCTCCTTGACCTGGGAACTCTGGAATTTGGCCACAATGTTCCTAGGAGTTTCTCTTTTTGGATCTCTTTCAGGCGGTGTTCTGTGGATTCCTTGAATATTTATTTTGCCCTCTGGTTCTAGAATCTCAGGGCAGTTTTCCTTGATAATTTCATGAAAGATGATGTCTAGGCTCTTCTTTTGATCATGGCTTTCAGGTAGTCCCATAATTTTTAAATTGTCTCTCCTGGATCTATTTTCCAGGTCTGTTGTTTTTCCAATGAGATATTTCACATTATCTTCCATTTTTCCATTCTTCTCTCTTTGTTCTGTGATTTCTTGGTTTTGCATAAAGTCATTAGCCTCCATCTGTGCCATTCTAATTTTGAAAGAACTATTTTCTTCAGTGAGCTTTTGAATCTCCTTTTCCATTTGGCTAATTCTGCTTTTGAAAGCATTCTTCTCCTCATTGGCTTTTTGAACCTCTTTTGCCAATTGAGTTAGGCTAGTTTTCAAGGTGTTAATTTCTTCAACATTTTTTTTGGGTCTCCCTTAGCAGGGAGCTGATCTGCTGTTCATGCTTTGACTTCATGTCTCTCATTTCTCTTCCCAGCTTTTCCTCCACCTCTCTAACTTGATTTTCAAAATTCTTTTTGAGCTCTTCCATGGCCTGAGCCCATTGGGTGGGCTGGGACACAGAAGCCTTGATTTCTGTGTCTTTGCCTGATGGTAAGCATTGTTCTTCCTCATCAGAAAGGAAGGGAGGAAATGCCTGTTCACCAAGAAAGTAACCTTCTATAGTCTTATTTCTTTTCCCTTTTCTGGGCATTTTCCCAGCCAGTGACTTGACCTCTGAATATTTTCCTCACACCCACCTCACCTCCTGATCCTCCCAGCCCGTGTTTGTGGTCTGAGATTCAAATGCTGCTTCCAGCCTCAGGGCTTTTGGCGGGGGCAGGGCTGCTATTCAGTATGAGATTATGATCTGGTGCTGAGATCGGGGCAGGGCCACCTCTCAGGCTCAGTTCCCTCAGGGGGTTTATGCGCAGACCTTCCGCAATGGATTCAAGCTCCCGTCCGCTTGGGGAGCCCCTGTCCGCAGCCGCCTCCCAGCTTCTACCTCCCGGGGGGGGGCCTGAATTATGGGGGCACCCCACTCCCCTCTCGACCCGCCAAAGAGACTCTCTCACCCACCCCTGTCACCTGTGGGTGGAGGGACTTGTGCGGCCCCCGGAGATCCCGTCCCTGAAGCCTGCTCGGATCTGTTTCTCTCGGTGCCGCAGCCGTGGCCGCAGCAGGTCTGGGCTGGGCTTTGTGTCTGCAGCGCGACGGACCTTTTGCGAGAGGTTTGCAGATCCCTCTGTGGGTGGAGGGACCCGCGTGGCCGCTGGAGATCCTGTCTGTGAAGCCTGCTCGGATCTTTTCCTCTCGGTGCCGCGGCCGCGGCAGGGCTGCACTCAGCTCCCAGTCCCGGCGCCCAGTCCGCGGCGCGAAGGACCCCCCCGCGAGAGGTTTGCAGGTCTCTCTGGAACAGAAATCTCCCTCGCTCCAATGTTCCGTGGCCTCTGGGTGCGGAATTCGCCGTGAGTTACTTCCCTGTAGCCATTCTATGGGTTGTGGGTTCAGAGCTATGTGTATGTGCGTCTTTCTACTCCGCCATCTTGGCTCCGCCCCAAGACTGATTTTTTTTACCACACACCATGCAAATTGGCAAAAATGACAAAGGATAGAGTCAATATGAGAAAAAAGAATAACTGATAACATTATTTGATTGTAGTGGATTGCTGCAGTTCTAGATATTAATATGAAATGATTTGAGAAAAGTGCCTAATGTCCATACACTTTGATCTGGCACCACCATTAGTGGGCAGCAGTCAACAAGTATTTATCAGGTGTCTACTATGCTACTTACTGTGCCATCAGGTGCTGTGGATATAAGTATAGGTGAAACCAGCCCTACTCACAAGGACTTTATATCCTAGGGGAGGAGAAAACAAGGATATAGCTGTATATGCAGTGTAAATATAAAGTGAGCAAATACATAAATGCTTAGTTAGACACAAGGTAGTTAGAGAGAGTGAGCACCAGTAGTTGAAAGAATCAGAAAAATATTCATTTAGAGGATGATGCCTGAGCTACATCTTCTAGGAAAAGATGGAGACAGATGTAAGGAAGGGATGCAATTCAGGATGTGGGACAGCCAGTACAAAATCAGAGAGGTGGAAGATAAAGGTGCAGAGGGGAACTAGTTTGTCTAGATCACATGGTGTGTGTGTGTGTGTGTGTGTGTGTGTGTGTGTGTGTGTGTGTGTGTGTGTGTGAGAGAGAGAGAGAGAGAGAGAGAGCGCACGTGTAATGTTTAAGGAAAAAGGAAAGACAGATTGAGGTCAAGTTGAGTAGGGATTTAAAAGTCAAACAGAGGAGATTATATTTGATCTTAAAGGCAATAAGAAGCTGCTGAGTTGATTGTTTGACAACAGTGCATAGGATGGCCCCAAGTGATGAGAGACTTAAGGCAGGGAGATTAATTAGGAGACTATTGCAATAATCTAGGTGGAAGATGACTAGAGTCTTAAGTTTGTAGCTTCGTGTGTTTAGAGATAATCTTGGAGGTGAGAAATATTATAGAGGTAGAAATGAGGAGATTTGAATAAATGGGGTGAGGGAGAGTTTATGAATCTAGGAGAATAATGACATCGTGGTTCAGTGGAAGTAGGGAAATTTGGAAGAGGAGAGATTTTTGTTGTTGTTCAGTGGTTTTAGTCCTATTTGACTCTTCATGGCACTATTTGGGGTTTTCTTGGCAAAGATACTGGAGTGATTTTCTATTTCCTTTCCCAACTCATTTTGCAAATGAAGAAACTGAGATTAAGTGACTTGCCCAAGGTCACACAAATCTGAGGCAGGATTTTACCTCAGGTGTTACAGATTCCAAGCTCAGCAGTCCTCCCACAGGGCCACCTAGTAGCTTCTAGAACCTTCCAGAAATTGGTTCTAGAAAGGAGAAATAGTGTGGGTATCCTTCATTTGGAGAATGAATAAACAAACATGGTATATTACTTTCATGTTACAGATCATAAATATGAAGACTTCATAGGAAGATTTTTATGATTTGATACAGAACAAATTCGGCAGAGTGAAGAGAATCCTGAATCCTGTGGCTATAGCAATGTAATAAAAGATCATTAAAAGAACCTGAATTTTGAATAATTAAAAAGAAGTAAAGCATCCTCTCCCTGGTCACACCAGACCCTCCAACGCAAAGGGGATGGTGACCACTGGGACAGATTGTCATATATATTTTCAGATGTATCACTATATCAGATGTTTTTGCATAATTATTTTTCTTTGTCACAAAAGAGGATTCAGTCTAGAGAGAGTAAGGGGTTGAAGTGGTTGCATCAGTAAGATATTACATAAAACTTCCTCTCAACAACATTTTGGGCTCATTAGCTTTTTATCCCCTTATACCTCACTTAGGTATTCCTTTAACTTCATGCAGAATATCATATTAATCCTTTCTACTAATTAAGTCAGTCATTTTTAGGCTGATGTGGATTAATCCACATTTCTTTTCAACACAGATGTTACCACAAACCCTGCCTAGACTTCATTAAAAAGATGGAAAGAGACCAAAGTGATTCTCTTTTCTGTGCTGCTTCTGGGTAGGTGGGTGGGTGGGAAAGGTGGGAGTACCCTCCACATGACCTTCAAATAGGACATAGATCTTGTAATGCGCACTTTGCAATTTTGCTTCATTCGCAACTGAGGATCATGGCATATAGGTTCTAGAAAAAGGAGATGATTCTGAAAGTAGAAGGACGTAGAGACCATATGATGATTGTCTGGAAGTTGAAAGTCATTCTAGAGATCGTCCACTCCATTGACATCTCTTCAGAGATGAGGAAACTAAGCTCAGAAAGGTGACATGACCTACCTAAAGTCACACAGGAAGTCATTTTTGCCTCTGTCTCTCCTCAGATGATCATAGCAACAGTAGAGGAAACATGTCTGCCCTCTGGTTGGTGGAACACCAAGGAACTGCCATTATCTTAAAGATGTTATGTGGTCTCCTATCCAGGGACACCATTTAGGACTAGAAGTACTACTGATGTGCAATTGAATTTTATTTTGGTTGTAGAAATGTTGTTTGTCTGTCTATTTTTAGGATAATGTTCAAATTCTATCCTTAGCTCATATCTTTTGTAAATGAGTTTGCGACATCTGTACAGAGATGTGCATGTGCATGTCTCCTTACCTTACAAAAAATAGTCTGTTTATTGAGTGAGGTTCAGCCTACTGTAGCATTCCACTAACCTCTTCTTTAAGACCTGAGAGGAGGGGGAACAATCTCTAGGGCAAGGGAGTGGGGAGTGGAGAAAAAGAAAAAAAAAGGAAATTTACACGATAACTTTATTATATATTTAAAAGGAAAAGCAAGCTGTACACGATAGATTTGCAGTTTCATGTGCAGTCATTTTTTTATTATACTGTGTTGTGGAAATGCTTGTTTTATTCCATAAATTAAAAATAAAATAAATCGAACATTAAAAAGATACACTTTAAAAATAATTTTATGATCTGAACTATAATTTTGTGTGTGCATACGCATGTGTATGTGATTGATTAAGTTACAAATAAAAAGGAAATTTATAATAGTCCTCAGAGTTGCTGTCTACGCAGAAGAGTTAGATGTGTCCTGAAATCTCTTATTGGAACAGTATTTATAGTATTAGAGTTTGTTCATATTAGCCCGAACTTAACCTGAGGGTGTTGGGGAGTGATTCAGGAAGGCAGCCTCCAGTGACCCAGACCACATATGCTCATCACGGTCCCTTCTCCAAGGTGATGCTGGAACCACACTTGTTAGCAGGTGGAGCAGACATCAAAACTCATGTGAGAGCCACGGATCCCTTGGTGTCATTCCTAAAGAAGGGAAGTCTGGAAAGCCCCTAAGTACATTCAGAAGGGAGCCAACACCCTGGCTTTTACTATTCACCTTTGCTAGCAAACCTCACCTAACTCCATCCTCACTCCATCTGTGTGCTTAAATTCTCTCAATTTGAAAGAAATTACAGCTGATCCCCCAAAGCTTCCATGACTCCCCTGTGCCTGATTCCCTACATCAGGTGGATGTCAAGCCTTGGACAGAAGTTCTGGGGCAGGCAGCTCCCCCATAGTCTAAACGCCTCTGCAGCATAATAATAACATTTGTATAACACTGTACAGTAGACACTATGCTAAGCACAGCCTCATTGGATCTTCACAATATCCCTGGGAAGTAGGTACTATTATAATCCCCTTTTACAGATGAGGAAAGTGAGGCAAGCAGAGGGCAAATGACTTGCCCAGGATCACATGGCTAGTAAATGTCTGAGGTGGTATTTCAATTTAGGTCTTCCCGCCTCTAAGCCCATATGCTATCCACTGCACCCACCACCTACTGCCCCATCCATTCTGTCTTCTAAACTTGTACTTCCTCCTCATATTAGTGATACCAGCTACCAGTTCTGGCTAATGACCCTTCTTGAAAACACACTCTCAAGCTTGTCCTCATTCTACAACTCCCCAAGAAAGAATCCAGATAATCTAGGTTGGCTATTCCTTATTAAGATGATGGCCTAATTGCCATTTATCTAGGTTGCTTGCTGATGTGTAAGTACCTGGTGGGACCTTTATGGTGGAGAAGAATTAGAAGGGAAGCTCAAATAGGTTTTTTTTGGTTGATTGTTTCTTGTTTCTTTAATGGTACACAGAGCAATCGTCACAGTCTATAAGATGTTGGAACTATTTCCTTGTCTATATTGTATGGTAGGCATAACTATGTAGGTGACCTGTGGTTAAAAAGAGGTAGGGTTGGGTTTTTTTTTTTTGGTTTGGGGGTTTTTTTTGGTACTGTCAGACATATTTTTAGCAGTTTGGTATCGGAGGCAGAATGCTGGATTTGGAGTCAGGAAGACCTGGGTTCCAATCCTACCTTAGATATTTACTAGAGATATGATCCTGGCAAGTCACTTACCCTCTGCCTGCCTCAGTTTCCTGATCTCAGATGAGAGGTTTAGGCTAGATGGCTTCTAAGGTCCCTACCAGCCCTAAGTTCATGATCCTGGGACCCTGAGGGGCCTAATTTTATCACTTACAGACTTTTGAATATTTCTTAAATGAACACTTACATGGCAGTAGATTGATTACATAAAAACAAAAATAAACCTTAAGAACTTTATGTATTAACTTTTAAAGCTCAAGTTGCATATAGAAATCTGTCAGTATGAATTGGAATGTGTTTAAAGTCTAGCCAATTTAGTGTTTCACTTACAGATAATGCCATTTCTTGGCCTATTGAAAACATGCTTCCTATGGGAAATGGTAGGCATTTCTGAACATATATCACTTACGTTTTTAAAGTATTGAAAGGGTTCTGATAAGCAAATAAGAGTGACTGTAGCACTCTGTGAGAACCCTGACTAAATCATAGTGGGAAGAACCCAGGATTCCTGAATTCAGTTCGTAGCTATACCCCTTATTAACTTCATGACTTTGGGCAAGTCTTTTAACATCTCTTAGTTTTAAATTTCCTGTTCTGCAAAAGGTGACAGATAATACTTGTACTGCCTACCTCAGAGAGTTGTTGTGAGTCTCAAATGAGATAATGTATGTAAAGTGCTTTAGAACTATAAAACCACCACATAAATGCAAGTTTTTAAATTATACATAGTATGTTAAATGATCCACATATTGATGTGGCTGAAAAATTCAGAGATTACATACCCATGTCTTTCGTCATTGTCCCTAGCTACTCTTTCCTACTGCTTACTTTAACTTATTAGTAAGTAGATTGAAGTATCTATTTATCATGAAACTTTATACTTGGAAAATCACCAAAATCATTGTCAGCAATTCTAGTAGAGCTGGACTTTTCTTTTACAAAGAATGTTAAATCTACACATGAACAGTATAAAAAATATAAAGGGTATAGAACCATATTCCTTTTCTGTGAAACTATTTTCTCTTATTCCAGAAATACCTAAGACCCCATTTATTTAATCTCTGATTCTGCCTCACCATATGGTGAGATTATACCTTTTAGCGTTGAGCTTTGGATGGTTGGATTGACTCTGGGTGTTCTTTATATATTCATGGATGCTCTGTGAGTTAAATCTAGAAAAAAATATGGGTGGTATATAATTCACCAATTATGAAAGTGCCAAAGTTATGAACCTGTGTGAAGATGACTTGCAAACAAATTAACATTGAAGATGGAAATGGAAGCAGTAAGTACATCACTTATTTGAATAACAATCTGGCTCTATCCCTAGAAATGTGAGCTTTATTCAAAACAGCATTTCTCAAAGCCTAATTTCCCATATAAACAATTCTTTATAATGGGGTTGCATTCCAAAAGGTCTTCTCACACAATGAAGTAAGGAAGATAAAGCCAAAAACTTGGCAGGGAACAAATAGTGCTTTATCAAAGATAGCCAGTGTCAGTGAGACAGTCCCTGTTTTTAAACTAGTTATGCTTATGGTTAAATCATCTTAAGTGGGCTTTTTCTTTTTATATTTTTCTGTTTATTATCCCTTCTAGGGCTTGACTAGATTAGAAAACTAACTTTAAGAAGAATAAAATGTACAGAGCAATAACAAATTAAATTGCAGAAGGCAACTATAACATTATTTATTGCACTACTATTTTATCTCAGGAAATTAACATGTCCTCATGGGATTTTAGGTATTATAAGGACTCAACTCCTCATATTTCCATTCAGATTCTACCAGACTAAAGTCTGCAGAAGCCTTCAGACAAAGGAAACCAGCAAATTGACCTAGTCGAAAGACTTTCAGTAAATTGATCCCATTTATTTTATGTTTTAGGGGCCTTATCTGTGATTTCATTTGGGTCAGGATCATCAATGAAGATCAGCAACTTATTTGATATTTATTGGAAGTCCCCTTAGGGTGTTGCCGGGTTAAGAGATTTGCCTATGGCTACTTAGTGTGTATCTGAAGTAAAACGTGGACCCACTTCTTTCTTACTTCAAGGTGACCCCTTTGTTCCATATACCACAATAATCAGCTCTATCAAGAACTTTGACTCTCTTAATATTAAGAAAGGATTATTTATCCCATCAAAAAGTATGAATTGTTTCAAGCCAGAGAGGCAACATAAGAGAAAAATTCTAGAGAAATTTGTGGTAAGAAAAGAAATTAGATGGATGGTCAGAAGACATAGATTTGACTCCTAGCTCCACTTACACTAGCTTTGTAACCTTGATCAAGTTGATTAACCTCTCTGGGCCTCAGCTTCCTCACTTGTAAAATGAAGGGATTGAATCATAAATCTTTTGAAGTCTCTTCAAGGTATAGATCTATGAGCCTATGATCAATAAAAGGAATGTATTGAATTAGAATGATTCTAATATCATGTCCACCTCTAAATCTCATATTTTTCTCTATCCATAAATTTTATTTTAATTTCCGCTGATAAGTATATGTATCCAAAGGTCATAAAGAAAGGAAAAAAAATAGAAAAGAATGTTCAGACATTCAGTTCAGTTCTATTATTGCTTTCATCATAGTGTTAAGGTTTTTTGTCCTGTTGTGTTCTTTTGGTAGACCTATGATCTTTAGGTTGTTTCTGTGTATCTTGTCTTTTAGATTGGCGTGTTTTGCTTATTTTTTTAATGTTTAATTTATTTTTTTGGTTTAATGCTGTGTTTAATGTTGTTATTATTATTATTTTCCTTCTTTCCTTCTGAGTATTTGCATCCCCAATCTGTTGTTCTTTCTTTTGTTTCTTTAGTGAGGTCTGCCATTGCCCATTTCAGGTTTTTTTTAATTCAGCTTGTTATTTGTGCTGTGTAGGTCATAAATTCTTTAATTCTCGTTTCTCTTTTGAACCACTCAAATTTGTAGTTCCTTGTTCTCTTTACATTTTACAACTCCTCAAGGGTTGGATCATTTTCCTGTTAGGCAGCAATTATTCATAGATACGTGAACTCTTTTACGGGATCCAGAGGCCATATTTCCTTTTGTCGTTACTGTTTTTTCTCATGGTTTATCTGTTTATGTTCAAGTTCTTCCACCAGAAGTCTTTGCTAATTTCAGTCTTTCCTCCCCCCTTATTTTCTTTATCACTCATTTTCTGATTCCCTATCTTTTATAGTTGTTTCCTCCAGGGTTTTATCTCTAAGTGTAATAGCTTCCTCCCATGCTGGGCTATTAATGATTCGCCAGCCTATGTCTCTGCTCCAAAAGATTTTTCGGTGGTCAGAACTGGTCCAACCCGTATGCCATGCTTTTTCCTCAGGTCTACTGGAGTGCTGCACATCCCCTCATGCATATTATGTCCCTGTCTTTGTATCCTGTCCTATTCCCTCTATTGCTTAGTATTTTGGCCTGACTCTTGTATTTTAGAGCTTTGCAGCACTAGTGCTATGGAGCATAGCCTCTGGCAAGCTTTTGCTTCTGTGGCTATCTGTTGCAGAAAGGAAAAGTTTCCATAGCCTGGAGTCAGGTCTCTGTGGCACTGGAAAGAAGGAAGGGAAACTGGATGGTGGGATGTATACTGACTTTAATATCACACAACCCATTTTGCTCATCTTCCTCATCCTTTTTGACCTTTTCCTGTGTGTGTAACATGAAATTATTGTGTTCACCTGGTCATAGTCAACATAGCTGTTGCCCTTTTCCTTCTGTTTTATTCAGTTGGCCTCGCTTCATGTCTTACAACTTTTCTTTGAATTCTTATAGTTTCTTATGGTATGATAATATGTCACTGTGTGTTATATCATAATTTATTCAGTCTTTCCTTAATCAATGGATACCTATACTAAGAACATTTTTGTCAGATAGGTCTTTCCCCCATCAATATTCACTTGGAGTGTAGCCCCAGCAATGATCAAAAAGTATGCATATTTTGGTAATTTTTTGCATAATTTTGTATCAGTTCCAAGAAGGTTGGACTAACTAAAAATTCCACTAACTGTTTAATAGTAGTGTTCTTTTGCCTGCATTGACTTTTGTGTATTTTGTTTTCTTTGCCAATTTGACATGATTCCAGTGGATTTTCAATTTTTAAATTAAAATTTCTTTTTTATTAGATATATTTAACATTTAAAAGTATATTTTTTGAGAATTTCCTATTTGCATCCTTTAGCCACTTATCAGTTGGAGATTTACTTTTACTCTGATAAACTTGAATCACTTCTTATGACCTTTGTTGTTACCGGACATCTTTAATGTTAGGTTTCTTCCTCATGTTTTCCCCTTTCTGCTCTGAGTACATTGCTTTTTGTTGTGGTAGGGAGGAAAGGTAAAAAAAAAAATTTATCTATTTTATCATTTATTATGTTTTTTTAAATCACTGTTTATTGAGATTTTATCTTTTCTCCACAATTGGTGGAGTGACATCTTAGAAGAAAAATTCACTTTCTACTCTTATGTGAGATATAACCTGGCACAGTGGCTGATGGGACAACTTTGGATGTTAAAAATAAGTACATGGCCAGGCAGTGGAGTATAGTGGATAGAAAACTGACCTGGTAGAGTGACCATCCAGGGTGAGAAGATCCCAAAGGAAAAGTGACCTTTTTAAGAGTGAGAAGGCTGCTGTTGCATACTGAAAAGTTGCGAGTTCATTCTGAAGAAGATTCAGTAATATGGCATTTTTCAAACTGTATTCCACAAACTCCCAAGGTTGGATAATCTTTAAGTAGGATCTATGAAACCAATATCATTGAAGATGATACTCCTCCCCCAAATATTTTACAGCTTACATAATTATGAAATTATGCATATCAGAATGCTTACTATGTCCAGCCTGTCTTTTGGCATGAAAATACTTTTATTTTTCCTTTATTATGTTTTATTTATGTTGACCCCTCTTTCTCCTCAAGGTTATTCCATACTCTTGAATTTTAAGAACCAGCATTTATGGGCTCCAACCTAAGCCCCAAAGTGTCTTAGTTTGGGAAACACTGCGCTACAAGATGCTGACTTGCCTCTGAATCAATAGCCTTAGTGTTAAATGTCTTTTGTGGTATAAGAGCCTCCTACTTTTATATATGGGTTTTGTTCTTAAAGTTCTTTCTAAATTAGTTGCTTAGAATTCAGAAGACATTTCTATAGAAACAATGTTATAAATGCCTAAGTTCCCAGGCAATCCAACAGAAACCTATTTACACTGTACTGTAGCTGAACTATGTGACTATATAGAATCTAATTATCTTTTATAACATTGTTTCTTTGGGAAATTTTATTACAATTTCTGGTTTAGGGCTCCAGGCTCTGGTGAGAGGGTTTTTTAGACAGGAGGTGTTTTAAGTGAATAGTTAATTCAGCTGTTTTATTTGTTAGAATATCCAGTCCTCTGATCATGCCAGACAATGTAGATATTTTTAATCTATACATTAGACAAATTTAGGAATAATCACATAGATAAAAATATTTGATATTTATAATTGACTGAAGCTCATGACTTCTGGGAAGGCAGAAATGATCATGTTTAGTCCGGCTCTGCCTGAGCTGGACTGAAACACACTTGAGTTGCCCATCCAATTTCCCTATTCTCTGTAGATCAGTTGCTATTTGTAGGTTGGTAAATTGCTGATTATTAATTTTTAATGCTACTTTAAAGCCCTAAAGAGGGAAGGACATGCTACCCATAGCTGTGAAATGGTTTTCTTTAATCTATTTACATCTGCTTCATTTTCCCCAGTTTTACTTGAAATTTTTATTTGTGTGATTCTGTTTTAATTTAACTTGAGCATAAAACTGAAATCTTAAGGAAAGCTAATATAAGGGCAGCTGTGAACTGATTTCCTAAGGTTTAGTGGCCAGATGAGCTGTTATTCCTCTTTATCTCTACCTTTCAGAATCTTTATCTTCCTTCAAGATTTAGTTCAAATGCCACCTCCTCTTGGTTAATCTCCCTGATTCCTCTGCCACAGCAAGTACTACCCGTTAGCTGAAGGTTGTCTCTTCCTCCTCCGATATTCCTGGAACATTTGGTCTGGATGTCCCTCCTAACTTCTGTAATTTGTATTATTATCACATGTGTCATCTCCCCCTAGAACAATACAATCTTCTCTCCACTGAACCATGTCATGTTTGTCATTAATCCCCTAGCTACACAATACTGTGTCTTGCTCATAGCTACCACTTAATTTTTTTAGTAATATTTATAAAGAGTAGATCTTAAATTGAAAACAGTAACTAAATTCATCCCAGGAAAATCTATTTTGAGAGTTTTGAAATGTCAGCATACCTTGCCTTACAGAACTCTTCAGTCAAGATAATGATATTTATAAAATGACAAAACTTAAGTAGTGTTTATCAGTCATATCACTTTCCCTGGGATAATCTGACAGGGGTAAGGATTTCCATCAATCAAATTCATGAGTCTTATTCATAAACAATAGAATGACAGTGTGTTAATTTATAATGGGAGATTATATATTCATATTCACCATTTCCAGTACACTTGTCCAGTTACCCAGTTACTTGGAAAGATGAATTTGTCTTTATAAGATTGCTTGTTGAGCATGAAATTAGAGCAAAGGGTAGCCCTATGCGATATTAAATCTAGGCTATGCTGTTGCCTGAAGAATTTTCTCTATTCTACTTTAGCATTCTAGTGACAGGAATACTTGGGTCTGCCCAATGAAGTCTGTTTTTGTTAAATTCACAAACAGTTGTTGGGTGGCAGTTACATTCAAGGCACTATGGTAGACCCTGCAAATACAAAGACAAAAGCGACATAGCCTCTGCTCTCAAGAAATTTAGTTATAATGTGAGTGGGAGTGGAATACAATATGTTTACAAATAAATGAATATAGATTAGTACAAGGATTTTTAATCTCCTTAGGTACTTCTAGTCATATTTCTTAATAATCCCTAAACTTGTTTAGAATCCATGTTACAGTGTACTTGAAATTAACTTCAGGATCTTTTCCACATGTGAAATATTGCTAAGGAATTTCTACTGTAAATTATTTCAACCTAAAAGTATGATTTTACATTTATCATTGCTGAATGTCATGTTACTGATTTCAGTCTAGCAATCCTCGCTTAATCTTTTTGAATCTTTGTCCTCTCTCCTAGCATAGTGGCTGTCCTTTCTAGCATTTTCTAATCTGCATATTTATTTAACAAGCCATCCTTTTTTGTCTGTATCTGAGTAATTGATCTAGTAGGATATTCATAGAGATAGCTAGGTGGTGAAGTAGATAGAATGCCAAGCCTGGAGTCTGGAAGACTCATCTTTCTGAGTTCAGGTCTGGTCTCAGATCCTTCCTAGCTGTGTGGCCCTGGACAAGTCACTTAACCCTGTTTGCCTCAGTTTCTTCATCTGTAAATGAGCTGGAGAAGGAAATGGCACACTTCTCTAGTATCTTTCGCCAAGAAAATTCCAAATGGGGTCACAAGGAGTCAGACGACTAAAATGACTGAACATCAAGGACGGAACCCGGTAGCTCAGATTTCCTGCCAACATAGCAGAGGGTCTTTAATCAACACTGATAGTGAGCCTCCATAATAGGTCTATCATCTGCCCTACATCTGATCTTCTAATAGGCCAAATTATCATGAGACATTTGACATGCTTTGCTGAAATTGAGCCTTATTATTCTGTTGTGTGTACCTGATTTATAGACCTAGTGAGTTTATTTAAAAAAGGAAAGGGAAATACATACACTCACATGTATGTATGCTTGCATGTATGTATTAGTCTGGTTTGACTAGCTCGTCCTGAATGTTAGTACCTAGTGATTAGGACACTCTTTTTCAAATGTTTTGAAACCATTTAGTTATTTATTTGTAGAAGTGTACCAGGCATCCTGGCTATGCTATCTACTTAATCTGCATATCCTTGACTTAATGACTCGGGGCCTCAGTTTTCTAATGTGTAAAACGATAGGATTATATTAAATGGACTCTAAATTTATGATCCTATAGAATCAGCGTCAAATTGATCAATCTATGGTTTCCAGAATCTGCCCTTCCTCTTCCAATTCTGACAATAATGAGGAGCCAGTTGATGATATATATATATATATATATATACATATATGCATACATATATACACACACATATCTATATCTATAGATATAGATGTAGATATATATCTATAGATATAGATATTTATGGGAACCTTTAGAGGAAATGACTTGTGCATCTTACAATTGATGCTACAGAAGGAGAGGAAATTCTGGGAACACAAGATCCAGGGAAAGGACTGGTAGATTCCATGGCCTAAAATTCTATAAGAAATTACCATAAAAGGGATGGGAAGTTTTCTATGATGGAATTCTGAAGACTCAAAACAGAAATGATTCATATGTAGAATAAAAAAGGAAACTAACTGTATAAACAAGCCAATATAGATGTATAAGGACTCCATCAGCCCACACAGAATGTTTAAATGTGTGAATGAAAGCAAGGACAAGTGACTGAGAATGAGTACAGAAGGGTGACACCATCTTCTAAGAACGTGAAGCTCAAAATGAGATGATTAGAAGAATAACAGATACATCGAATTAATAGTCTTTTTTGTGTAACTCCTTTTATTTCATTCATTCAACAATTATTTTTTTAACACTTGCAAAAGGCATTATGCTAGTTGTCACAGGAGATACAAAGGCAGATAAGGCATTTCTCAGTGAAATAAGTTGTATGGAAATACTTAGAGGGTTTGAAACCTGTTGAGAGGGAGAAGATAGGAATGTTTGACCACCACTGTGAATGAGTCACGTTGGAAGGACCAAGCTGTTTTGTCTGTTTTGTCAGTGCCTTTGTCTCATTCCTACTGTGAACAGAGGATAGAAAAGGGTAGGATTAGGTTTTATTTCATTGAAGATACTGTCATGAATAAGTTCTATTAAAACCATGGCTTTTAAAAAACTACTTTAGGACTTCATGTGGGAGGAATGTTCATTTGAAATTTATCTTTATGTATTTATAAGCATGTATATCTATATATCTACATGTTTACAGAACCTCCCTGGGCCTCATTTACCTATAGAATAATCTAGTTACCCTACATGGTCTCTAATGTCCCCACTAACTCTAAATCTATGACCATGTTACATATATATATGTATATATATATACTTATATATGTATATGTAACATACAGTTATAATTTCATATATGTATACATAAACATATGTATATAATCTAAAGAGACTAATGCAGCTATATATTATGTGAATATATGTATATAAATAATAGTTAACATTTATAAGACACTTTTACATGATTATTATCTATTGATCCTTTCAATAATCATATGAGGTACAGGCTCTTATTTTTCCCATTTTTCAGATGAGAAAATTAGAGCTGAGAGGATGAATTGACTGGGGTCACATAGCTAAAAAGTATCAGAAGCAAGATTTGCACTCAGATCTTTCTGAGCTGTAAAATATACTCTCCACTCTGTCATCTCATTGCCTCAGTGCAAGACATATCTACATCCACACTGGTTTCTTTAGCATGTCCCCTCTCTCCTTACTTAGAAGAATTATGGTCATAGCATTGGGATAATTCCTACTTATCTTCAGAATCTCCTTGTTAAGAGCTTCTTATACATACTTCTGATACTGTGATATTGTGGTGATTATGGATTCTCAAAGGCAGCCTTGGAAATCCCAACCAAACTGGAAAGGCTTTGAGTATGAACCCAACAATAAAGACTATATCTATATACATTATGCAAAAACCAGTCTGGGCAAGTTTGGAGAGGCTCACCATAGCACTAGAGCACTATGAGGTTTGAGAGCAGAGTGGGGGGAAAGATATATACACAGACAGGCACATATATATGTGCATACACACACATATACATATACCATACACAGGGAAGGCCTCTGGTGTGAGGCCTTTTCAGGACTACTTTCCCTCTTTGTTCATTTGATTCACACAACTCTCACCTGTGGCCCCAAGAAGCTATAGCACATGCAGCAGCCACACCCTTGTGAAATCATCTAAATTGTGTACTAACATATGAAGGGAGATTGGTGAAAGAAGTACCAAAATAAATTACCTTATTGATGTTTGGATAGTCTCTATGTAGATATAATAATTCTAAATTATGTTAAAGTTAATCTACATTTATGCCTGGACAATTGTCCCTTTTTGCTTTTGATAGGACACTGGTCCTCTGATTTCACTGACGTAAGGAACTTCTGATGAAAAAATTCTTTTGACCAGTGCGAGTTGGTACCTGTTCTGTTTATAGTCTTAGAGATTTGACTGGGGCACTGAGATCCCGCAGTTCTTGCTCAGAGTCACGCAGCCAGTGTATGTCAAAGGTGGACTTGAACCTGGGTCTTCTTGTCTTTAAGACTGTCTCTTTTGTACATCCTGCTGCCTGGTTTCTGGGATGGTTGTTTTTATTGTTTTTCAAGTCAATTTCTTTCCCATCCCATATCTGGATTAGTAATTGCATAATGCTTTTCACCCTAATTATTGCATTTATATTAGTTCATCCTTTATAGTATACATATGGACCAGAGCAGGATAATCTTTATTTACATAGACATAAAGGCAAGTGATCTCATAAGCCTCTAATTACTATGTCCTATGTTGTCTTCTAGTGTCAAAACTTCTTTCTAGACACATCTGTTCATGGGCTTTAAAAACAAATATGTTCCATCTCCTTTTAATTAGCTCTGCATTGCTCCATCATGTTGTTGATCATATCATTTTAGGTTGGGGAGAAGGTAGACAAGCTTCTTTATGTCCACTCATTGCTCATTCTCTAGGCTATTGGGTTGTTTTGTTTTTTTTTTTTTTAGCATTTATAGAGGGTCCTGTGGAAGAAAAAAAAAATGATGTACGTCACCAAGGAGGCATTGTAACACATGCAAAAAGAATGTGAAATGCTCCGTGTGCTCAAAAGTTAGAGAGAAGTGGCTTTCAGCAAGATGTGGCTTTCCTACAGCCTTCATTGCAAATGAGCTTCTTAAATGTTATTTATGGGATTGGCTCAAGGATGCTTTTGTTTATTTTCCATCGATGGGAATTATTTTTCATTATGCTAACAAATAATGTCAGCTTTGATGTGTGACCTGACATTTGTGCTAGGGCATAATGAGAACATCATATATTAAGCTCGCTCTGCTAATCCTTGCAATGAAACTACAGTCAGCTGGATTCTGCTTTCTGGCCTAATGGTGTGCAGAACAACTTCCATGAGCTTGTAGGGATGTTCTTTATCGCATTTTACAGATGAGATAACAGAAAGAATTTTGCAAGACACATAGGCTAAATTCCACCTACTGTGTTATCCCTAAAAATATATCTGCTTTTCAAAATGTTTAGAGTCAAAGCAGGAGTCTCCAAATTTTTTGATTATACACTATTATTAACATTTTTCTCATGTTGAGTATGGAAGGGAAAATGGCTTGCAGAGGTGAAATGACTTACCCGGGATCATGTGGCTAGTAAGTGTCTGAGTTGCATTTGACCCCAGATTTTCAATATTCCAACACTAGTTCCATATCCATTGTCTACACTCTCTCTTTTATAACCTTTCTAGTTACATAATTTTCACTTTTAAATAGTTTATTATACTGTGAGCCATGCATGATGCTCTACATGTTTTCTTGTCAGAATGGCATAATTATGGTGGCTGTGTAGCCAAGATTTCCTGCAACACCCTTGATTTCAAGGAAAGAAAGTCTATTTTTAACAGGGATTTACAAAAGAAATATTCTTTGTAAGATCCAATTTTTAGTTCAGTAAACACAGTTGCAATAGGAATAATGTGTGTATATATGTGCATGCTCTATAGGTAATCTTTCCATCTGTGTACCATTTGTCCCATACCTTCCTGTTTCTTGTAGAACCTTACTACATCAACTTCTTATGTCTTTTTCCATGTCCTTTCCAAATCTCCCATCGTTCTCAGACATTCTTTCTTTTCTGGCTTCTTCCCCTAAGTCTGCTAATAACTTAGGTTTTCTCCTGTCATAAAACAATATGCACACGCACACACACACACACACACACACACACACACACACACACACACACACACACACACACACACACCCTTCCCTTAACCCAGCATACCCCCTCAAGTTAATTATCTGTTCTCCATTCCTCTTTATTGCTAAATTTCTAGAAAGAGCAGTCCATGTACAACTATTTTTACCTTCTCAATACTCATTCATTTCTCACCCTACCCCTCCATTCCTGCTTCTGTCTCCCTTGCTTTAGTGAAACTGGTATCACTTATAAACTAATTTTAAAATCCAGGCCCCCTCCCCCTTTTTCATCCCTTTTAGGGGAATATTGTAGATTTGGCTTACCTAGGGTTTAGCACAGCATTTGACAGAGGTTCTCATGGTGTATTTGAGGATAAGATGGAAAAATGTTTGCTAGAAAATGGTAGTTAATTGGATTTATAGCCAGTCCAATGTGTGGATCCATAGAGTAGTCATTAATGATTTGATGCCAGTTTGAAATAACATCTCTAATGGAATGCCCTAAGGGATCTATGCTTCACTCTTGCAAAAAATTTAATTAATTATTTGGATGATGGCATATGAATGCTTATCAGGTTTATAGACAACACAAAAGCTGGAAGGGATAGCATTGGATGACAGAGCTAAGAAACAATAATGCTTTGATAGTCTGGGGTGATTCTGTCAAGATGAAATTTAATGGGAATAAATGCAAAGTCTTATATTTGGACTCAAAAACATCAGTCTTACAAATATAAGATGGTAGAGGCACTTTAGACAGTAGTTTTTCTGAAAAAGATTTGAGGGTTTTAGTGGCCTATGAATTCAATTAGAGTTAACATTTAGCAATCAAGCTAATAGGATCTTTGGATTCATTAAGAGAAATATAGTGTTCAGGACTAGGGATAGGTCAGTCCCTTTGTATTATGTCCTGCTCAGACTACATCTGGACTATTGTCTTCAATTCTGTCTGCCAAATTTTAGGAAGGATATTTATAAGTTGGAAAGTATAGAGAGGAAAGCAACCAGGCAGGAAAGAGAGGCCATATATATTTTGCCATATGAGGTTTCATTTAAAAGTCTGGGAGATGTTTTAGCCTGCAGAAGAAAAGATTTAGAAGACAATAACATGGTAATTGTATTCAAGTAGCAGAAGGACCATAACATGGAAAAGAGATGAGTAGCAATATGTGTATGTTACTGGACAAATTTAGGCAAAATTTCCTAACAATTTAAGATATTTGGATGTGGAATGGAATGTTTTGGGAGTTGGTAGGTTTTCCATTATTAGAAATCTCCATTCAAAGGAAATATGGCCCAATGAAGCAAGTATTGGGTAAATTGTGCAGGGAATTCTTATTCAGTTGAGCAGTAGATTGCATCTGCTCTGAGATCTCTTCCTGCTCTAAGAATTTTTGTTTCTGGAATCCTTATTCTCACACATTTCTGTAGCATCTTCCCTTTGCTTCTTCGACACTGGCCTCTCATGTTCTTCTCTTAACCTCTTTCACAAAATAATCTTTCTCATTCTGATAGCTCCTCCTGCCTCGTAAGTGTGTCTACTTACAATACTGGTTTGTTAACCACTTCCTCCCTTTTATATTCCTTCTCTTTGTCCATTCTTAGTAGGAGGGATCAACATCATGCAGATGACTCATAAACTTAAGATCTTCATCTTCAAATGTTGACCTGAGTTCTCGTGTCACATCACCAAGAGTATCCTGTATATCTCCATCTAGTTCCACTGTGACTTCAAATTCAAACTTTCAGAACTGAATCTGAAAATGAAAATTTTATAATCTTTCCTTCAAAAAAACACACAAAAGCTAAATTTGTCTTTTCGCCTTATTTTTTCATTTGTGTTACTGATACCACCTTTCTCCTATTTGTCTTTACTTGAAGCAGAGATTCTTAAGCTGGGATTCATTAACTTGGTTATTTTTTTCCTCCAGAGTGTTTTTTTTTTTAATTAATTAATTTATTTTTAGTTTGCAACATTCATTTCCACAAGATTTTGAATTCCAAATTTTCTCCCCATCTCTCCCCTCCAAAACACTGTGCATTCTGATTACCCCTTCCCCCAATCTGCTCTCCCTTTTATCACACCCCCTCCCTTCCCTTATCCCCATCTTCTCTTGTAGGGCAAGGTATATTTCTATACCCCATTACCTGTATTTCTTATTTCCCAGTTGCATGTAAAAAACAGTTCTCAACATTTGTTCCTAAAACTTTGAATTCCAACTTTTCTCCCTTCCTCCCTTTCCACCCACCCCCACTGAGAAGGCATGCAATTCAATATAGGCTATATATGTGTAGTTTTGCAAAAAACTTCGATGATAGTCATGTTGTGAAGGACTATTTCCCTCCATCCTTTCCTACCCCCCATTTATTCTATTCTCTCTTTTGACCTTGTCCCTCCCCTAAAGTGTTTACTTCTAATTGTTCCCTCCTACCATTTAACCTCCCTTCTATCATTCCCCTCACCCCACTTCTTCCCTTCTCCCCTACTTTCCTGTAGTGTGTAGTTTAAGATAGATTTTCATACAAAATTGAGTGTACATGTTGTTCCCTCCTTAAGAGGGATAAGAGTAAGCTTCACTTTTTGTCTCTCACCACCCTCCTTTTCCCCTGCATTAAAAAAGCTTTTTCTTGCCTTTCTTATAAGAGTAAGCTTCACTTTTTGTCTCTCACCACCCTCCTTTTCCCCTGCATTAAAAAAGCTTTTTTCTTGTCTTTCTTATGAGAGATGATTTGCCCCATTCCATTTCTCCCTTTTTCCTCTCAATATATTTCTCCCTCATTCTTCAATTTTATTTTTTAGATATCATCCCTTCCTAATCAACTCACCTTGTGCCCTCTGTCTATATATATGTGTGTTGTGTGTGTGTGTGTGTGTGTGTATGTGTGTAGTCCCTCCAACTACCCAGATACTGAGAAAAGTTTCAAGAGTTACAAATACTATCTTCCCATATAGGAATGTAAACAGTTCAACTTTAATAAGTCCCTTATGATTTCTCTTTTCTGTTTACCTTTTCATGCTTCTCTTGATTCATGTGATTGAAAGTCAGATTTTCTATTCAGCTCTGATTTTTTCATCAAGAATGCTTGAAAGTCCTCTATTTCAGTGAAAGATAATTTTTTCCCCTGAAGTATTATGCTCTCTTTTGCTGGGTAGGTGATTCTTGGTTTTAATCCTAGTTCCTTAAACTTCTGGAGTATCCTATTCCAAGCCCTTTGATCCATTAATGTAGAAGCTGCTAGATCTTGTGTTATCCTGATTGTATTTCCACAGTACTCAAATTGTTTCTTTCTTACTGCTTGCAACATTTTCTCCTTAACTTGCAAAACTCTGGAAATTTGACTACAATGTTCCTTGGAGTTTTTGTTTTCAGATCTGTTTCAGGAGATGATTGGTGGATTCTTTCAATATTTATTTAGCCCTCTGGTTCTAGAATATCAGGGCAGTTTTCCTTGATAATTTCATGAAAGATGATGTTGAGGTTCTTTTCTTTATCATGGCTTTCAGGTAGTCCCATAATTTTTAAATTGTCTCTCCTGGATCTAATTTCTAGGTCAGTTGTTTTTCCAATGAGATATTTCACATTATCTTCCATTTTTTTCATTCTTTTGGTTTTGTTTTGTGATTTCTTGGTTTCTCATGAAGTCATTAGCCTCCAACTGTTCCATTCTAATTTTTAAAGACCTATTTTCTTCAGTGAGCTTTTGAACTTCCTTTTCCATTTGGCTAATTCTGCTTTTTAAGGCATTCTTCTCCTCATTGACTTTTTGGACTTCTTTTGCCATTTGAGTTAGTCAATTTTTAAAGGTGTTATTTTCTTCAGCATTTTTGTGGGTCCCTTTAGCAAGCTATTGACTGGCTTTTCATGATTTTCTTGCATTGCTTTCATTTTTCTTCCCAATTTTTCCTCCATCTCTCTTACTTGATTTCAAAATCCTTTTTGAGCTCTTTCATGGCCTGGAACCATTGCATATTTATTTTGGAGGTTTTGGATGCAGAAGCCTTGACTTTTATGTCTTCCTCTAATGGTATGTATTGTTCTTCCTCATCCAAAATAATGGAAGAAAATACCTGTTCACCAAGAAAGTAACCTTCTATAGTCTTATTTTTTTCCCATTTTTGGGAATTTTCCCAGTCAGTTACTTGACTTTTGAGTCTTGTCAAGAGGAGAGTATCCTCTAGGGACCTGCTTCTTTTCAGTTCCTCTAAAATGGCACAATCAAGGGAGAGGTGTTTACTCCTCTCCTGGCCTGTGCTCTGATCAGGGAGCAATCACAAACTTTTCTGCCCAGGTTCTGTGAGTAGAATTCCCTCTCCCAAGCCTCCACAAGCTCCACCAGTCAGTGCTCTTCCTTACCCCAGGACTGCCACTTAGGGCGGAGATCCAGATCAGTGGCTCAATTCCCCCAGGGTCTTTAGGCTGAGGGCTCCAAAAATGGATACTGCTGCTGCCTGGTGCCATGTGGGGCTGGGGCTAGAGCAGGACCCTGCTTCCTTCTCACCCAGGTGAAAGAGCTTTCTCACTGATCTTTGAAGCTATCTTTGGCATTTGTGGGTTGAGTAATCTGGGAACCATAGCTGCTACCTGGGATTCCGCACCCTGAAGCCTGTTGCACTCCTGTCCAAGCTGCTCTGCATGGCCAAGGCTGGACTACACTCTGTGGGCTGTTCTCTTCCCCAATCCCTGTGCGTAGACCTTTCCTGTAGGCCTTTCAGGCTGTCTTGGGCTGGAAATCTCTTTCACTCTGTCATTTTGTGGTTTCTGCTTCTCTAGAATTTGTTTAGAGTCATTTTTTACAGGTATTTTATGGGCTGTGGCGGGAGAGCTGCTATAGGTCCATCCTTCTACTCCAACATCTTGGCTCTGCCCCACCTAACTTGTTTTTTTAGGGAAAATATTTTGATAATTGTATTTTAACATGATTCTTTCCCTTCATATTCCTATGTATTTTATGCTTTTAAAAACCTTCTGAGATCAGTCATAGTCTTCATCACACTGCCGAAAGGGTCCATGACCTAAATAGGGTTCAGAGTCTCTGACTGAGAGTCAGTCTTTGCTCTAATATTTAATCTAATGAGCATATCCTTGACCTTGCCAAAGTAATGTCTCTAAAGCATAGGTCATGTTGCTTCCCTACTCTCTAGCACCGTCAGTACTTCTTCATTGCCTTATAGAGTAAATGTAAATTCCATAGCCTGGCATTTAAGTTCCTTCCCAGTTCTGCTCAAACCTGTTTGTCTGGGCTTATTTCATAATACCCTGCCTTCACAAACTCTAGGCTCCAGCCAATCTGGGCTATTCACCATTCCTTAGTATTGTTCTGTCTTTTTCTGACTGTGTGCTCTTATTCAGAATATTCCCTATACATGTAATGGGCTCACCCCCCAATCCCTTACTTATTAATGACTTTATCCCTTGTTAGGTCTCAGTTCAGTGGGTACCTTCGTCAAGAAACTTCCCCCAGTGTCTCTGGTACTTGTGATGCTTTCCTCCATAAAGGTCTTGTAGATCATTCTGCTTGACCTCTCTCTGCCATTTAATCATTTTCTGTGTTGGATCGTAATTATTTGTATACATCTCCCTTCCTCCTCCCACTTGATTTAAGGTCAGGGACTTGGTTTTTGGATCTTTGCAATGCTTGATCTGGTACTTTCTATTTAAGGAATACTTAATGCATGTTTACAGAATTATTGTGTAAATAACACAGTTCTTTTTTTTTTATAATGCAAATTTTTTTTTTATTTAACTTTTAACATTCATTTTCACAAAATTTTGGGTTACAAATTTTCTCCCCTTTTATCCCCTCCCCACCTCAAACCCAAGCTTTCTAATTGCCCCTGTGACCAATCTGCTCTCTCTTCTATCATCCCTCTCTGCCCTTGTCTCCGTCTTCTCTTTTGTCCTGTAGGGCCAGATAGCTTTCTTTACCCGTTTAGCTGTATTTCTTATTTCCTAGTGGGAAGAACATTATAGTTGATCCTAACACTTTGAGTTCCTACTTCTTTACCTCCCTCCCTCTTCACCCCTTCCCTTTGGAAGGCAAGCAATTCAATATAGGCCAAATCTGTGTAGTTTTGCAAATGACTTCCATAATAGTTGTGTTGTATAAGACTAACTATATTTCCCTCCATCCTATCCTGTTCCCCATTACTTCTATTCTCTTTTGATCCTATCCCTCCCCATGAGTGTCGGCCTCGAATTGCATTCTCCTCCCCATGCCCTCCCTTCTATCATCCCCCCCCACCCTGCTTGTCCCCTTGTCCCCCACTTTCCTGTATTGTGAGATAGGTTTTCCTACCAAAATGAGTGTGCATTTTATTCTTTCCTTTAGTGGAATGTGATGAGAGTAGACTTCATGTTTTTCTCTCACCTCCCCTCTTTATCCCTCCACTAATGAGTCTTTTGCTTGCCTCTTTTATGAGAGATAATTTGCACCATTCAATTTCTCCCTTTCTCCTCCCCATATATTTCTCTCTCACTGCTTGATTTCATTTTTTTTTAAGATATGATCCCATCCTCTTCAATTCACTCTGTGCACTCTGTCTCTATGTGTGTGTGTGCGTGTGTGCATGTGTGTGTGTGTACTCCCACCCAGTACCCAGATACTGAAATGTTTCAAGAGTTACAAATATTGTCTTTCCATGTAGGAATGTAAACAGTTCAACTTTAGTAAGTCCCTTATGATTTCTCTTTCCTGTTCACCTTTTCATGCTTCTCTTCATTCTTGTGTTTGAAAGTCAAATTTTCTTTTCAGCTCTGGTCTTTTCATCAAGAAAATTTGAAAATCCTCTATTTCATTGAAAGACCATTTTTTCCCCTGAAGTATTATACTCAGTTTTGCTGGGTAGGTGATTCTTGGTTTTAGTCCTAGTTCCTTTGACTTCTGGAATATCCTATTCCATGCCCTTCGATCCCTTAATGTAGAGGCTGCTAGATCTTGTGTTATCCTGATTGTATTTCCACAATACTTGAATTGTTTCTTTCTAGCTGCTTGCAATATTTTCTCCTTGACCTGGGAACTCTGGAATTTGGCCACAATGTTCCTAGGAGTTTCTCTTTTTGGATCTCTTTCAGGTGGTGTTCTGTGGATTCCTTGAATATTTATTTTGCCCTCTGGTTCTAGAATCTCAGGGCAGTTTTCCTTGATAATTTCATGGAAGATGATGTCTAGGCTCTTCTTTTGATCATGGCTTTCAGGTAGTCCCAAAATTTTTAAATTGTCTCTTCTGAATCTATTTTCCAGGTCAGTTGTTTTTCCAGTGAGATATTTCACATTATCTTCCATTTTTCCATTCTTCTCTCTTTGTTCTGTGATATCATGGTTTCTCACAAAGTCCTTAGCCTCCATCTGTGCCATTCTAGTTTTGAAAGAACTATTTTCTTCAGTGAGCTTTTGATTCTCCTTTTCCATTTGGCTAATTCTGCTTTTGAAAGCATTCTTCTCCTCATTGGCTTTTTGAACCTCTTTTGCCAATTGAGTTAGGCTAGTTTTCAAGGTGTTAATTTCTTCAACATTTTTTTGGTTCTCCTTTAGCAGGGAGCTGATCTGCTTTTCATGCTTTTCTTTCATATCTCTCATTTCTCTTCCCAGTTTTTCCTCCACCTCTCTAACTTGATTTTCAAAATTCTTTTTGAGCTCTTCCATGGCCTGAGCCCATTGGGTGGGCTGGGACACAGAAGCCTTGATTTCTGTGTTTTTGCCTGATGGTAAGCATTGTTCTTCCTCATCAGAAAGGAAGGGAGGAAATGTCTGTTCTCCGAGAAAGTAGCCTGCAATAGTCTTATTTCTTTTCCCTTTTCTGGGCATTTTCCCAGCCAGTGACTTGACCTCTGAATATTCTCCTCACACCCACCTTGCCTCCTGGTCCTCCCAGCCAGCGTTTGGGGACTGAGATTCAAATGCTGCTTCCAGCCTTAGGGCTTTTGGCAGGGGCAGGGCTGCTATTCAGTGTGAGATTAAGATCAGGTGCTGAAGTTGGGGCAGGGCTGCCTCTCAGGCTCAGTTCCCTCAGGGGGTTTATGCACAGGCCTTCCACAATGGATCCAGGCTCCCGCCCGCTTGGGGAGCCCCTGTCTGCAGCCACCTCTCAGCTTCTACCTCCCGGGGCAGGGCCTGAATCATGGGGGTACCCCACTCCCCTCTCGACCCGCCAAAGAGACTCTCTCACCGACCCTCATCACCTGTGGGCGGAGGAACTTGTGTGGCCGCTGGAGATCCTGTCCCTGAAGCCTGCTCGGGTCTGTTTCTCTTGGTGCCGTGGCCGCAGCAGGTCTGGGCTGGGCTGGGCTCTGCGTCTGCAGCACGACGGACCTTTCGCGAGAGGTTTGCAGGTCCCTCTGTGGGTGGAGGGACCCGCGTGGCCGCTGGAGGTCCCGTCCCTGAAGCCCGCTTGGATCTTTTCGTCTCGGTGCCGTGGCCGCTGCAGGGCTGCCCTCAGCTCCCAGTCTCTGCGCCCAGTCCACAGTGCGAAGGACCCCCCGCGAGAGGTTTGCAGGTCCCTCCGGAACAGAAATCTCCCTCGCTCCAATATTCCGTGGCCTCTGGGTGCAGAATTCGCCGTGAGTTGCTCCCCTGTAGCCATTCTGTGGGTTGTGGATTCGGAGCTATGTGTATGTGCGTCTTTCTACTCCGCCATCTTGGCTCCCCACAGTTCTTAACCTTAGGGGGACAGGTAAGCAAAGTATAAACTTGGTATTTGTACTTCAATTCACATTTTCCATATGTATTTGAATAATAATAATATGCATTCCGCACACAGTAGGCTCTTGGATAATTTTTGAATGACTAGGTGAATGAAAGGACAAAAGGAAGTTGATTTTCCCATGAGATCTTTCATTTTAACATTACTTTTCTTTACTATTGTTCTGTGGTTTACTGCTGTCAGTATGGATTGTTCTTACAGAGCCTGAATTTTTTTATGACCAGCCTGTAATGCTTTAGTAGGAGTTGACAGGCTGTGGGATTCATTTTCAATTTATAAATTTTCTTGAGTTGAAGAGTTTAATGCCAAAGGCTTTTATAGAAGATGAATCTGTCAGTTATTTGGTAATGTTTCAGTGTTGGTAATCAATTACTATTTTCCACAAGTTGCCATTAAGAATGCTGGATTTTATGTTGGTTTGACCTATGGTTGTATTAGTTTTGAGTTTGCTTTTTAATAAAGAGGTGAAAGTGAGAGATAAATTAGAGGTAATCATTCTTTTGGAAGGAAAAGGGCATTACCGTATTTTAAAATTTTCATCAATGAAACAGCCTCTGTTAATTGTGTCAGAGTCACATTGCTTTATCTGTATTGTTGCCATGTCAACAGGCTGGCCAGTAAGGAATAACATATTTCCTATAGACTTTATTGGGTCACTGGTGTGATGAGCTGAGTAAGAAGCATATACCTTAATGTACATTTTCCTCTTCTGGTAAAGAATACATTATTGCTTTATTTGTGAAAATAGCAACTCAATAGTATGTTTGTGTAGCTCATGCAACATCTCAGTATGGAGCCTACATTTTATTTTAGTTCAACCTCATTTAGTATATGCTCAATATGTGCATATTCATTGAGTTTAATTATGATAAACGATGAATCACTTTACATATTAGGTGATTCAGTAAGTGCACCTGGTACCCAAGTAGGTCAACAATTTGCTTGAGCAGTCTTCCTTTATCCTTCATCAATGGTTTAAGTAAATTCTTTCCTAGATTTTTCATGTCTAATGCTGACTACTTAATGTTTAGCTTTGATTTTGCTTCCCTTTATTATATCTTACTCTGCTTTTAAAATCTTACTGATCTTCCTGATGATTACTAATGAACCTCAAAGGAATAAAAGTAAAATTCTTCCAAGTCTCTTCTTTCTTAACCTTCCTTTACCAACTCTTTCTCTGTCCTCTCAGCAAAGAGCTTTATCTCATACTCTGCTGAGAAAATGGAGGCCTTTCCCCCCTGATTCTCCATGAGATCCATCTTCTGTTCTACTCTGCATTTCATGACTCTTGATATTTATTTCTCCATTACTCCAGTCTGGAAGGAGGTGATCCTTTTCCTCACTATAACAATTATTATTCCCTCTTCATGTACTCTTGTTGCTATCCTATCCATTTCTTCCAACAAGTTGTTCCCATAATCATTTTCCTACCACCACCACCTCTACTCTTCCATCTCTTAGTATCTATCAGTTCCTTCTTTGCTGTCTGAAATCACACTAAGGTTTCACCTGTCCTTAAAAAAGAACTTCACATAATCCTCTGTTTCTCTCTTTCATAGTTAAACTTCTGGGAGAAGAGATCTACATTTATTATTTCCATTTTCTTTTCTCTTACTCATATCTCAATTCCTTAAAGTCTTGCTTCTATATTTACACAACTGAAACTACTCTCTTCAGTGTCACAAATAGTCTTTCAATTGCCTCATTTTATGATTTCTCAGTTTTCATCATTCTTGATTTATTTATAACACTTAGCACTGTTGACCACAGTTAACTCCTGGATAGTCTCTTTTCTCTGGATTTTCATGCCTGTGCTTTCTCTTGGTTCTACCAACCACCTGACCCTGCATTCTGTTTCCTTTGATGGACCATCCTCAATGCTCTACCCTTTTAACTATGTGTCCAGAGGTTCTCTCATGGTCCCTCTTTTGTCCAATATTTTCTGTTGTTTTTTAATGATCTCATCATCTCCCATGGATTCAATTATTGTGTTTATGTGGAGACAATATGCTGAGAAGTCTCTCTCCTGAACTCCAGTCCTGTATTATGAACTGCTTATTAGACATTTTTAACTGGCTATCTTGTAGGCATCTAAATTTCAACATGTCCATAACATAACTCTCTTTTTTTCGTCTTCCCAACTGCACCATTCCTTTTGTGGCTGCTGACAACCTTCTAGTCACCTATGTTCAAAATCTCAAAATTATGCTGAATTCCTTACTCCCCCTTTTACCAAGCCAAGTCTCCATGATTCTAGTGTTTCAGATTTCTCACATCCATTTCCTTCTCTCCAGTTAAGTAGTCAACCACCTTAGTTCAACCAGACATTGTGCTAAGTGCTAGCCTACTAAGCACTAGAGATTCAAAGAAAAAGGGGAAAAAGTCTCTACTTTCAAGGAATTTACATTATAAGGGTTGGGTAAATACATAATATACACATGTATCTATGTACATATGTGTGTATACATGTGAATTCTTATATGTGTGTATGTATATTATATATATATATTATATATATATATTTATGGAGGGGGAGAGAGAGAGAGAGAGTGAAAGAGAGACAGAGACAGAGAGATATCTTAGCAGGGAACATACTAACAATTAGGACTGGGAATTGCCTCCTATAGAAGTTGATACTTAAGCTAAGCCTTGAAGGAGTCAGGTATTCTAAGAAGGGGAGGTAGTGAAAGGAGAACGTTATTGTCAAGAGAGATAGCTGGTACAGAAGCACACACCCAGGAGGTGGAATGTGTATCAAATGGTAAGAGGTTGGACCATAGAGTGTATTGAGGCAGTAAAGTGTAAGCAGACCGGAAAGATAGGTAGAGGCTCGATTGTGCAAAGCTTTAAAGGCTGAATGGAAGAGTTTATATTTGATCATAGAGGTAATAGGTAGCTACTGGCGTTTATTGAATAAGGAAGTGACATGGTTAGACTGCTCTCAAAAGAGAAAATGGAGCAGGAAGCAAGGGAGTCTCCCCCTCCCCAGGCTTTCCAATAAGTAATGACATTTCCGGGAACACAGGAGCAAAAAATGAACAGAACAGAACCTGACAAAACCAACTCGCTGAGCACATTTTTATTTAATTTGAATCCTTAGTTCCAAATTATTTCTCGTGATGCTAGGCTACTCAGACAGCTGTTGGATCCAAACCATTTCCTCCATACAAATACAAAATAGGGTGTGACATCTACGTGTATATTTTTCTTCAGGAGGAAAGTATGAGAGATTAGTTTCTTGCATATTAGAGAACTCTTTTCAGTCAAATTAAAATTGATAAATTATTCTGTTACCTTTTGTTACAGCTTGTGCAGGTCACTTCATTTATATAATTTTCTTATTTGAATAGTGAAGGAAAGTATGACTTTGGCACTGAAATAGCTTGAGAATGATTAAAAACTCATATTGTTTTGGTCCTAGAATTTGTTTCAGCCTGTCGGTAGATATCTAACCTAAAGAATTTCATTCATAAAAGTAATTTCACTTCATGCTTTATAAGTTTGCATGATTGTGCAAGTACACACATACATTTTGTTTTTATCAACTAACAAGCATTTATTAAATGCCTCCTATGTATTAGACACAGTCCTAATTACATGTTGAAGTGCCTTTTATTATTATTTTTCCTTTTAGGATAAAAGGTGAATCTGTATAGCACCAGAGGCCTGGTCACAGAATATCTCTCTTTGCTATTTTATATAGATATATGTTTTGCTTATGCCAGTCTTTTCCTGTACTTAGACAGAAGAGCGTGACATTGTGAAAAAAGATTGCAGGATGAGCCCTCACATTTCTGCTACAAAATCTGCTTGTTGAATGTACTTATTTCATGTTTTATGCAACACAGATGTTAATTTTAAAGGGTCTTAGCCAGGCACTGTGCAGGGTGCTCTATGAGACAGCTTCTCTCAAATATCGTTTCCATAACAATATGATAGGATTGAAAGGGAAGATGGTTTTAAGGAAATTTCACTGTATTTCATTCATTCTCTGAAATTCAAACCCATTTTGAAGCAAGGCCTTCATTACATTAAATCTCTTAGGCTGTATAGGTTCTCAATAACTATTTGCTCTTTGATTAGCCAAATATATTATGACTTTTGTGGAATTTGCAAAGTGTTTTTATTTATTTCCTCTATACATTATTTTAAAATAGTATTCTTTGTCCTTATGGTGCCAATAATTAACAAGTAAATTCTGGAGACACAAAAAGAAACATTTCCATTGAGGAAAGAGAGAATTGTCTAAAGAGGCTGATGTGGATGCATGAGGAACTCATTGATAAATTAGGATTTTTGGAAAGATATGCTCAGAAAATGCAAACATGACAATTAATGAAGAATGAATATAAATATCTGGCAGAGTCCCATGAGAATTACACAAGACCTACTGAAGCTCTGAATGGTAGAAAAAGATAAGGACAACTAAAAATGTTTTTGTTATATTGAAAAAAAGAGAAGATCAGAGAAGAGATAAGATATTTGCTTTGGTTGGATAGGATGGAATTATGATGACAAAAGAAAGATAACATTAATTTTCTTTTTCTTCATCCAAGAGTGATTGTTGGATTGGAAATAAGAGAACAAATGTGGTTCATAGAAAAAAGGAAAAACTTAAGAGTGTAGCTGCTCTTGATGGTTTCTAGGTGCCAGCCCCAGAAGAACTAAATGAAAGTGTAGTGAAAAAATTAACTGGATGATGTGATGGCTGAACTCTTTTCAGGGATTTAGTGAATGTTGAAAGATGGGAAGAAAATGGGAGAAGGTACACAGGATTGGAGAGGGACCAGTATTGTCTTTATTTCTTTTTAAGGAAATGATTGGAATGCAAAAAACAGTAGGGCAGTGACCTTTACTTCAATTCTTGATAAAATTCTAGAATGTATTATTAAAAGGAGTTTTAACAAATGTCTTGAAAATGAAGCAGTGAGCACAAGAGCCAGCATGACTTCATCGATGGCTCTAGACAGAAGAGTCATAATAGACTGACCTAACTTCCTTTTTGGCTAAAGTTATTAGACTTACAGATCAGGGAAGCATTTATTAAGCAGTGTTGCTTATGTGCAAAGCAGTGTTCTAGGAACTGAGGCTATAAAGAATCAAAATTATTAAAGTTCTTGCCTTCAAGGACCTTATATTCTACCAGAAAGAGACAGCACATAGGTAGATAAACACGCATAAGATAGTTCGAGGTGGGAGAGAACATTAAACACTAGGAGAATTAGAAACAGGTTTTTCTAAGAGGTAGTTTTTGAGTTAAAACTTGAAGGAAAGAAACGATGACTTCTAAGAGCGGTGAGGAGGGTAATGGGGAGAGACTATATGAAGATACAGAAGTGATTAAATTTAAATTAAATTAAAAGTTAAATTGAATTCCAGATCCTTTAGATCTGGAAAGAATCATAGGCTATCTCATCCAGCTGAGGCTCAGAGAAATCATTCAGGCCACATGGATTTTGAGAGGTGTAGTTTGAACCCAGATCAGTTTGCTTACAAATCTCTTTCCACTGTACCACAGTAATGCCAAATATATGAAATGGGATTTCCTTGAAGATATAGATGGCATGTTTATTTCATTTACAGATGTCATAAAGCCAGACTTGATAGGTAACAGATTGGATGATAGTAGGTCACCAGAAAAAGATTCCACAAGTTAGACTGTTGGACAAAACCTATTAATACAAAGTTTCTGACTTTAAAGTGGTAGACTTGAATTCAAAATATAAATTTCACGCAAAATACTGACCAGAATGATGAATGGCCTCAAGATCATACAACATGAGGACTAATTGAAGGAACTAAGTCTATTTAGCATGGAGAAGAATCAACCTAGAGAGCACATCATAACTGTTCAAATATTTGCAAGACTCTTTTGCGAACGTAGGATTGGCATTGTTTTGCTTGGTCCCACAGGGCAGGGGCAGTGAGTGGATGTTTCATATCAATAAACAATTATTAAGTGCACATAATATGTCAGACACTGTGCTAAACAAGGTGGACCTCATCATCAAATCAGGCAACAGGTATTTGTTAAGCACCTACTATGTGCTCCACTTTGGGCAAAGTGCTGGGGATACAAAGAACAGCCAAGAATAGCCCCTCCCCTCAAGGAATCTATTTGAGAGGAGACAACATGCAGACAACTATCTGCAAACAAGATGCTGTGCCATGTTGTATAACTTCAAATCTTCCACTTTTAAGGGAGATTTAATCATTTGTACTAAGTTTTGAGCATCTATGATTCTGCATAAATACATTTGCAATTCTGATTGTGTTCTTGGAAGAATAAATAGATTTGGGTTGAATGGGGAGTGAAGTATTTGAATTATGGGTTATCATTAGTTTATGAAATAATGAAAAGGGTAACTGTCAGAAGATTTACACCCTATTGAATTAGTAATATAGGGTGTGATTTTTTTTAAAAAGCCCTCTGGGGAAAAATTGATTTACCTGATAATTGAAATAGTTCTTTTGGATAACTATACAAGTTGCCCCAGATACTGGTATCTCTAAAGAAACACTTTTCTTTCAGTTTTTTGCTTTAAAAAATGAAAGTACAAAGGACTGTATTTCAATAAAGTCTGTCAAAGCAGGCACACAAAACCTTGAAAATTAAGTACTCTGAAAAGGTTCTTTTCGGTTTTTATGAGTGTCAGTAGAATTTGATGCCTGCTGTACTCTCATACACCATTGCTTTTGTACAGAAGAGTAAGCAGCTGTCCAATTGAGCATCTAATTGGTAAGCATGGGTTATTAAGCAAATTATTTGATTGGAAGATATTACTGATGTGATTTCTAAAGCTCTTCATCATATAACAGAAATTTTGCTGTGGGAAGAGATCTTAGTGCTCAGGCTATGTCTACCCGTTGCTGAACAATTGAGATCGTACAAACACAAGTAGAATAATACTGTTCATTGTCTTTTACTGGTTGACTGAAAGGCCTGTAGATGCAGTTACTTTGCTAAGCAAAATAGTGGGTGTTAAGGGAATAAGAAAAGTGGCCTTACGTGTCATAAATTGTTAAAGGTGGGCTTAGTGAACATGTAGAAAAGGGGGAAAGATGGTCCCCTAAAGCCTCTTTTCCTTTTTTTCCATCCTGGTTATTGCACTGTTATATCAGGGAATGCTGTTTTATATTGTTTACCTCTATTTTAACAAAGCCATTGACAAAGTTTCTCAATGCTGTTATGTGAATAAAATGGAGAGATGTAAAACAGAGTGTAATACAGTTCAGTGGATTCACAAATGATTGAATTATCAGAGAAAAAATAATTGTTAAGTTGGTGTTAACTTGTAAGTAAGTCTCTGATCAAGTTCCTCAAGTATCTTTTCTCATTCCTGTGGGGTTTTTTGTTTGGTTTTTTTAATAAATAATTTTGGTGAAGCTGTAAAAAAAGAAAACTTAACTTTCCAGACAGGAAGAAGCTGAGAGGTATAGCTAACACATTAGGTGACAAGTAAGGGTTTAAAAGGACCCTTGACATATTAGAACAGTGGTCTGAATTTAATAAGATGAAATTTAAAGAAAGGTTGAGTGCAAAAAATCAGCTTCTCAAACATAAGATGAGAATGTCTTACTGACCTCAGAAAACATCTTCTTAGTCAGTGCTTTACTTCCTAAATCTACCTCTTTTTCCTAAAGCTCTCACCTTTAATTGACTATATTAGTGGAATCTCTTTTCTTCTAAATTTTATTTTTTGTTTAAAGTCCTAACAATGCCTTCTGGGTTCCTTCTAGGAGTATCATTTCTCTTAGATGAATCACCAGAAATTGCTAGTGGTCATCAGGCTTGACAAACCTTGGGAGGCTATCTGTCATATCCAAGTGCATGCCCCAGGAAGACAGCCGACCTCTCTTATGTTAATGTCATGTTGACATTTAGCTGCCTTATTACCTATCAATTATAATCACTAAGCCCCATCACTGGCCTGGCCAACTAGGTAGTACAGTGGATGGAGAACTGGGCTTGGAATCAGAAAGACTCATCTTCATGAGTTCAAATCTGTCCTCAGACACTAGGTCTGTGACCCTGAGAAAGTCATTAATCCTGTTTGCCTCAGTTTCCTTGTCTGCAGAAATGAGCGAGAGAGTGAAATGCAAACCACTCCAGTATCTTTGCCAGGAAAACCCCAAGAAAAGTCACAGTCAGACACAACTGAAAAATGCCTGAACCACAAGCCCCATCACTAGTTTTTTCTTCCTCTGACTCTTAATGAATGAACTCTTTCTAGGTTTTCTCATACTTCCTATTGAGCTCCAGGTTTTCATTGGTCCTTTTCTCTTCTTCGTCATCATCTCATTCTTTCAATCTTTTCATCCTTTTCACCCTGCCAAATGATGTCCTTCAAGTGCCTTGTTAAGACTCTTTGAGGAAGCCTTCTTTTAATCTAAGCCAACATCTTCTGCCTCTTTATTCACTAATTCCTCCCATTCCTGTCCATTCACACACTCACTTTATACTATATTGACTTGCATATATTTGTATATGACACTTGTAAACATCACATTTAAATTTAGATTTTGGACCCTTCAACAGCTGTAACTGTGTCTTCTATTTCTTTTCTATTCATCTGATATGAGACTAGCCTGAAACAGGCATTGAATAAATGTTGCTGACCGACTAATGGTAAATTTGTCAGATTAATTGATGACAAGAAAACAGGGATTTAACTTTGACTGTAGTTATTAACAATTGCTAATTCAATAAGAAAGTACTGGAGCAGACCAATCAAAAACCTTGTAAACTGTACCTAACAGGTTTTGTGACTGATTAATATTTAAACTGAATAATTATTGGTTATTAATTTTTTAAATGCCTATGAAATTGTACATATTTCCTGATACTTGGATAGATTCTTAAGGAAAGTTTTGTCATAATTTAATGAACAGCTATGACTCATAGGAAAACTGGAAATTTTTGTTGTATAACCAGAGTTGCCAAGAGCTAATTCAATTTCTCTTTTGAATGGCTGTTACTTACAATCTGATATTGACTATTACTTTTCATCAGCTGAAAGGAGTCTTGCTAATAGATCTGAATGCAAGCCAGAGAAATCTCTAAAAGGAGTAGTTTTATATACAGCAGTTTTAATAAGCAAATGAATGAAACCTTTTATAAAAGCAACAAAGGCAAGAAAGTATCCAACACAGTGAACATGCCAGACCCCTCATACAAATGACCACCGAACAATGCTGGATCATGTCGGTCACTAAAACCTATTTTGGCAAGGTCAAATAAAAATAGCCTCAATTATTCAGCAGCCGTGAGTGCTTTTATTTTTTTAACTGGTCCGTCAAAAGCAACTGTTCTCTATTTCTGGATGTTCGGCAAATAAGCAAGGTGGCTCTTATGCTAGATTATAAGTATATTTAGCCATGTAGAAAAGTCATTGTTTATAGCTTGTGTTTTCAAGGACTATTAAAATTGCATCAGGTAGCACAACTTGATATATATTATATAGATGTATGTATGTTTGTATGGGAGGAAGGGTATTTGAGTACCAGGTCTGAAGTCAGGAAGACCTGAGTTTAAATACAACCTCAGACAACTTACTAGCTGTGTGATACAGGGTAAGTCACTTAACCCTGTTTGCCTCAATTTCCTTATCTGTAAAATGTGGATAATAGTAACATCTACCTCTTGTGGTTACTGTGAGAATCAAATGATATAACATTTGTAAAGTGCTTAGCATAGTGCCTGTCATATTGTAAGCACTGTATAAATGTTAGCTATTATTATCTACATGGCTTCTAGATGCTATGATGTAATATGAGGGATAGCTAAATCACATACAGAGAATTCCAAAAGTCCTAATACAGTTTTAATCTAGTAAGACTTAAATAGCTTTAATAAGCTAGTAAATATGATAATATTTAACATAAAGTCTTAAAAAGCTTTAATAGTTTAAAACTACACTAAGACTTTTTTGGTTATTCTGTAGATATGACTATATAATTTGTTATAGTCTATTAGTATTACATTATATTATATATGAACAAATACTCAATTTATATGTGATTTAAACAGTAACTATGACAAGTTTATGGCTATATGTAAAGTCACATCGTTATAAATGCTAAAAGATAAAATTGCTAATTTTTAAAGACATGTATTTCACAGCTATGGCCCCAAGAGTATGCGAATATTTATCTCACTCATTCTCTCCTTCTCTCTCTCTCTAATAATCAAGTATAGATAGATCATATAGATATGTGGATCTCTTTAAATGTATATGTGATTTCACTGTCACTCCTCATCAAGGAGCCATGTAGATAGATGAATAATCAGAGAATGAAATGAAAATATTTTATTTGAGAAAATCAAAGCATGTAGTTATAGTACTGGATCAGTGAAGGATATGCTCATTTTTAAGGTCATGTGGTTAAAAAACCCTACACAGCTGGAGAGTCATAGTGCTCATAAAGCTTTTTTAAAACCTTGGAAAAGGTCTCTGATACATGATGGATCTTCTGTGGAGGACCTATGGAAAACATCAATAAGAATCACAGTCAGTCATCAAGCATTTATTAAGCTCCTACTATGTGTCAGGCATTGTACTAAGCACTGGAAGTACAAAGAAAGATGGGAGGCATCCCCTGCCTTCAAGAAGCTCACAGTTTAGCATGGCCTTAAAAAAGCCAAGGTATCCCACTGCATCCGGGGTCATTTCTAGTACATAAACACTGCCCTCATAGGTTTTGTTTATTTTTTAAAAAAACATGAATCATTATCCAACCTTACTTATGCATTGATTTTTAAAAATCTAAATATAGGCCTTTACAGGTTATTCCCATTAAGTTACATGATAGTGAATTCATATTATTCTTCTGATTTGTAGAGATCTTTTTGGATTTCTGACTGCCTTTTTAGTATGTCAGTTAACTCTCTAAGCCTGTGTCATTTGAAAATTTGATAGATATGTCACCTGTACCTTCACTGTTCGAGCTGCTGCCAAAAATATCAAATATCACAGGGCCCAGGACAGATCCCTGAGGCAATCCAGTAAAGTGAGACTGCTGTCCAAACTGACATCAACCCATAAATGCCTATTCTTTGAGTCCTGTCATTTAGCTAGTTCTGAATGTGTTTAACTGTATTATCATCTAGCTCACATCTGTCTAGATGGTCCTCAAGAAGAGCATAAGGAACTTCATCCAGTGTTCTGCTAAAATTCAGACATGCCACATCTCGTGTCTCTTGTGTACATATATCTCCTCATGTAATTTCCTTGTGAGTTCAGTATTATGTACTTTTGCATTCCCTAATTTCATTTTTGATTTAGTACCTTCTTGCCTATTATGTGTCTGCATGTGGTAGGTTGTCCAAATAAATGTTTATTGAATACATGAATGAATATCTGCCTTCTGGCTCAGCCATTTACTTAGTGAAGTCACTCCCTAACTCTTACCATTATTTAGAACCTGCCCCCAACTAAGATGTTCGTGCCTAGCTGGTCCTAGATTGAGAGAGAGAGATAGACAGAGACGGAGAGAGAGAACCCCACACTCATACTGTTGATTGGATTCAGACTAGTTTTTATTAAATAATATTTATATAGCACTTTAAGGTTTGCAAAAACTCTTTACATATATGATATAATTTAGCCCTCACAACAATTCTGTGAGGTTGGAATTATTATCGTTCCCATTTTGATGAGAAAATTGAGACCTAGAGATTTAAGTGAATTACCCGTGGTCACACAGCTAGGAAGTGTCTGAAGAAGGATTCATTCTGACTCCAAGGCCAGGAATTTATCCACTGTACCACCTACCTGTCTTAGTGTCCAAAAAGATATAAGACTATAGATCTCAATTTTGATCCTAGTTTTGGGAAATAAGCAAGATAGCCCCTATCTCAAACGGCTGGTTCACTCTGAGTCATTCCAGATAGGGCTAGAATTGTTTTATGTTCTGTAGAACAGAGAGACTTGGAACCTTTTAAAAATGCCCCATTGTAGGAAAAGCAGGTTATGGCTCTCTTTGAATACACTAATTATGAGTAAACTTGCAAAAAGACAAATACCTGGGTTGGTAAATTTCCTTTGATGTTGAAAGCTGTACTTCATAGACGTCCTCTGACATTCCAGCTCTTTCTATCTACATGTTCCCCTTTTTTCATCTAGGAAAAGAAGTCTATTTTGACCAGACAAAAATATTGAACTCTGAAATTTCTGAGAACTAGAATATTCTGTCTTCTGCATTCATGTATTCTGCAGGTGACATATCTCATCTCTTCTGCTGCTTACCTGCTCATTAACCTGCTTCAGCCTTGTTATCCTTAATCCAGTTACTGTCACTCTTTTCCTGTTCCCCTGTTCCATTGTCTTTATTCTGGCTTCACTTGTTTGCTTATCCAGTTTAGGGAATTAGACCCCACAGTCAGTTAATGATATGCTTGGTAACATCTCAGAATTCTTACCCTACCTGGCCTCTAATACCTTCCCATCTTGTTCATTTGCAATCTGCTGTAATCATCACCATCTTGTTCTTTTGGTCCCAAATTGCCAAACTTTGCTGGAGAATGTAATACTACTTTTCTGATTGAGTGCACTATATGTCCATGATATGAGTTCTTTGTCCTTTCTATTTTTCAGGAATTCTTTCATTCTTATCTTCTTGAGACAGCTATTTCAATTTTTTCACATCCTACTCAACCCTCCCCCCAACCCTGGACCTCTATTCCCCTTAGCTCACAGATCATCTCATCTCCTATGGTTCTGAAAAAGTCAATACTGTCTAACATGAGTTCTTTTAATTGCTATTTACCCCCCAGAATCTCTATCTCTTCATCCTTTTCTTCCATTACTGTCCTAGAAGAAAATTTTATCCTTTCAAAGCCTAACTTTTTGATGATGTTATATTTGCTCCTTCAGAATCTCACTCCATTAATTATCTTCTTTCTCTCTTTTATTTTTTAATCTCTTTCCACTGGTCCTTTCCTCTTTCTCAGTTTCCACTGACTTCTGTCACTTAGCCTGTGGAAAAAAAGAGTCTTTCCAAGGGTGTGCAGATTAAACTTAAAATTATGTCTTGTGTTTATTTCTGACCTCTCCACCTCTGAAAGCTGGTTGTTAAATATTTACCAGTCAACTCCTCCCCTCCCCCTGAGTCTTTCCCATCCTAAAAGAAATTACTTTTAATTGTCCTCATATCACAGCCTTATTTTATTCCTACCATTCACTGCCAACCTTCTCACCAAAGAAGTCTATGTTCATTGATTTCTCTTTCCAGCCATTCACCTCTTAATACCTTTTCATTTGTCTTTTAACTCCTGCTGCTTGGCTGAAAGTATTACTTCTTGCCAAATCTAGCAGTTTTTTCTCCATCTTCATTCTTTCTTATATCTGTAGCACTTGACCCTGATGAACATATCTCCAGGCCCAGTCTCACTCCCTTAATTACAAGATCTGCATTTATAATTTCCCTAAGCATACTTTCACCTGAAGATCCTCTTGGTACCCTGAACTTAGCATGCCCAAGGTCAAACTTGTAATCCTCTCTGAAATCAACACCTCTTTTTGATTTCCTTATTTCATTTAATGGTACCCCCATTCTCCTAATCACTCAAGCTTGAAACCTTGGATTTATCTTTGACTCTTCACTCTCAACACCACCCCATGCCTCCCTCTGTCTCCACCCTACACACATTCAATCAGTTACCATAAGTTTTCCATTTTACTCTTGCAGTGTCTCTTTTTACTCATCTTTTCCTATACATCTTTTATCTCTACCACCTTAATCAGGCCCTTATTATGTCTTGGGATAACCTAGCATTGGTTTCACTATTTCTAGTCTCTCTCTGCTATGGTTCATCTTAGACACTACTGCAAGATTTATCGTCTTAAAAATGCATCCCTAATTGCACCATTTCCCTTCTCAAAACCTTAAGCAACTCTCCAGTGCCTCATTCAATTAAGTTGAAACTCATCCACTTGACGTTTAGAGTCCTTCTTACATCATGCACCAAGCTGACTTTCTCTTCTCATCTCTCAACATTTCCATATACATACCTAGCCAAACTGGATTACTTTAACACTTTCTGTACTTTCTCATTTCTGTGCCTTTGCAAGTGTTGCTCCCTTCTCTTAGATTACCTGAAATCTCACCAATCTTTTAATCCAGTCATCTCATTCAGTACTCTAAGAAACATTTATTTTGTGCCTGCAATGTTCCAGGAATTGTGCTAAGTGCTGGAGCTACAATTAATAAAAAGAAAGACAGTTCCTACCTTCTAGTAAAGGAGGAGATAGAACACAGAAGGAGGGAGGAAAGAGGGAATGGGATGCCGGGAAGCATTCCCCACCTAACGTGGGTGCGTCTTATTCCATGGAGTTGAAACCAAATAGGGCAGCAGATGCAAATTAAAGGCTGATATTAAATACCATTATGTCTATAAGTACATTCTGGTGATGATGATGATAATACTGAGGATTCCGAATATTTATGTAGCGGTTAAAGGTTTGTAGAGTGCCTTACTAATAGTATCTCATTTGATCCTCAGAAGAACCCTGGGAAGTTGTTGCAATCATTATCCTCATTTTACAGATGAGGAAACTGAGGCAGAAAATGGTTAAATGATTTTTGCCCAAGTCACATATCTAGTAAATACCTGAGGCCAAATTTGAATTTGGTTATTCCTGATTCCGGATCAGGCCACATAGATGCTTAGGTGATTCCTCTTAATTTCCTGTGATTCATTTCAACATGAATTGTCTTTACTGTGTAGTGTTTTCCAGGCACATAGAAAGGCATTGTTGCAGAGTGATTAGAGAACCAGGTTCCAAATCAAGAATGTCAGTGTTCAAGGCCTGTCTCTGACACATTCTTGGCTATGTGAATTTAACTTTTCAGAACCTAGGAAACTCTCTAAGATCGCAAACCGCAGAATGGTTGCAGATCTGCATTGATAAAAGAGAGTTCCTTTAACAGGGAAACTGGATTTTTAAAAATGCTGGAACTTGTCTAGGTGGGAGTAATAACAAAGATGTAATCCTTTCTTTCCAATCCCTTAGGTCTTTTCTCATTAGGTTCACCCATTTGGCTTTGTATTATATTTATTTATATCTCCACTTATTAAATCCCCTCCCCCCCATTAGATTGTTAGCCCCTTGAAGTCAGGGTTGTCTCATTCTCACCATTTCCTCTTGTGTAGAGCTTAGTTCATATAAAGTACTTAAAAATGAATATTTTTTAATTGAATTTTTAAAATTGAATTTAATTGAATCAATGCTAGTTAGTTTCTTAGAAGAAGATTTTAAATAGTCTTATTGCCTTAAAATGGCGACTGTGCTTCCATTCAGAACTTTCTCCCATATTCTAGCTTGGATCTTCAATATATTTTAGTAATGTTGCTCATCATTTGTGAAGAGGACATTACCAGCAATAGGGCATGTACCTGGCGTTATGTTTCCTGTGCTGCTGATGGGTTTGCATTGATCTGCCCGCATCTGTTATCCAGCTTTCTTTGTGACCATAGGTATACATTTAAGAGGCTAGTCTTAATGCTAGTCGGCATTCGTAAAACAAAGCAGAATTGACTGACTCACAAAACAGTCATATACTTGACCTTAAAGGGCTATGTCAATGTAAGCTATTATCAGTACAGAATCAGACACAGGTATATCAGAAGTTCTTTGGAGAGGCTAGAAAGGGAGCAAAAGAAAGAACAAAAATGCTTACCAGGATAGAATGGGAAAGGAATTAGTAATGTGTGGCTGATGTAACTTTAAGCAAATGAAGGGGTTACTATACAGAAGACAAAAGTTTATTTTCCTCTAACACCATAAAAGCTTCCAGAGAGAAAAACTATGTTTACGTTTAATCTACAGAGTTTAGATTAACAGAAAAAATAATTTCTCAGTTGGAAATTCAACATTTGTGGCTTTTCCTCTGCCAGTGTGTGTGTCTCATCTTTCCCTCCTCACATTAAAAATTTCCAGAAGTAGCATTCACAAAGATCTTCCTTGCACAAAGTCAGTATTGGACTGCCCGGCAGACAGACCAAGGAGCCTTTAGTGATCACTTAAATGTCTTTTCAGTTCTTTCATTAGGATCAAACCATCACTTTGGTATTATAAATTTCTGCTGTCTGGGCATTTAAGCAAGAGTTCTCTCATCATGACTACTTTATAGCTATGCCTTTTTTTCTCTTTGCATGTAATTATTTTTCATACTTGTGAATAATCTACCACAATAATCATACTACAATTATCTAATCAATATATTTGTCCTGCATATAGTGGATATACATAATGTATTAGTTTCCCACTTGATTCTTTTTTTATTTTTATTTTTCTTCCATTTTGATCATTGTTATACTCCAGCGAATAAGGAATTTAGGTCAATAAACCAAGCAATCAATCAACAGGCATTTATTAGGCCCTTAATATGTACACGGTGCTAACAACACAAGTACAGAAATGAAACAAGCAAAGAGCTTTAACTATTTGATGAGAGAAGGTAAAGAGGTAATAATAAAAAAAAAAACTTTTGCAGGAGTATTTGTTGGTTTAGAATAATATTTGAATTGTCAACGTGATAAAAGTTTGAAGAAAATTAAATGCATTTCTCATACTATGAAATGGATGACAATTGTCCATTAGCTGCTTCTGAACCTCTTCGAAAGAAAGATTACCATGATCTTGAATAATTATAATAAAGAGTTGGTTATTTCAGTTCCAGTAGACGGAGATGGAGAATATTATATGTCTTTGAATTTTACAAAGTTTAGATTTTAAAAATCACCTGCTACTTATTAAAAATAGTTAATGTTTTAAATAAATTATTTTTCTAACTTTTGTAAAATTTACTTTTAAAATATATTCTACTTTTATAGCATTTGGACATACCTGATTGGAATGCTTTTAAATGTGGAGGAGCCTTGGAAAATATGCATATTTGTCTGAATATTGGTCTAATTATGGTCATAAATCTGTCTTGTATGAAACCTGAGTTGAGGTTAATGGTATCTTTTTAAAGTCTGTGTCTGTATTTTTTAAAGAGATTTCATTTTAAGGATGTGGCTTATATTTGGGAATAGCCCATTTTGAGAGCACTGTTGTATAGATCTTGACATTGCAATGTGATAGCAAATAAAAACATTATCATACTTACCCACTTTCTCTGGAGCTTTTCCATTTCTCACTGAGTTAAAATGAAACCAAATTCAGCCCTAATCTGATATTGCTACTTTTTAGCTCAGTTTTGTGAAATATTTTTGATGAAAATTATATTTTAATTGACTGGGAGATGAGGGGGAGCCTTTATACCTCAAGTGATCTCACTTTTCTTCTCTATCACAAAATCCTTTTATATCTAATAAAATTTTTTCTTTTTTTTAGCATAATTGTGGTAATCTGATGGACCAGTTAGTTTAGATTAGAACCATGGAGTCTAAGAAATGGCTCACACAAGGAAAGAGCTCCATTTATATCTCTAGCTTCTACTATAGTCCTTTTGTGCAAAGCAGGTGCTTAATTGAGGGTGTACAACTACAAAGCAAAGGGTGGTTTGTTCAAAAGCTGCAGAGGAACAGATGGGAGTCAATTTTCTGTTGCTAATAAGCAATAATAAATAATTAACATTTATGGTTTAAAGTTTGAAAAGTATATATACACACATATATGTGTATGTGCATGTGTGTATAAGCATGTATACCTTATATGAATCTTTAAGGGTGAATAACCTATGCATAAAGTAGATGTATATACATGCATACCTATTTATACCCCATATACTTACACACATATATACGTACACAGATATATATAGGATATGTGTGTGTCTATGTGTGTATAGGGTATATATAGGTATGTGCATGTGTGTACACTCATACACACATGCACAGATTTTGTTGTTCAGTCACTTCAATCCTGTCCAACTCTTCATGACCCCATTTGGTGTTTTCTTGGCAAAGATCCTGGAGTGGTTTGCCATTTCCTTCTCCAGCTCATTTTACAGATGAAAAAACTGAGGCAAAAAGAGTTGTGACTTCCCAAGGGTCACACAGCTACTAAGGCAGATTTGAACTCTGGAAGATGAGCCTTTCTTTGTTCAGGCCCAGCTTTCTATCTGCTGTACCATCTAACTTTTCCCTATATACATGTATGTGTGTGTATACATATGTGTATATGCACACACACACACACACATACACACACACATATATTGAATATAATTACTGTAGGTCCTGGTATGGAGAGCACTATTAGTCATTTTGTGCATCCTAGGTCCCAGGTTCCCTATTCTATGGTACTCAACAAGCTCTGTGAGACTGAAATGACAAGGTAGCATTCAAGAGGGCAGCACTCTATGCTGAATGCACCCACCTTCCCCAGAGTCTGAGGGGATTTAATAACCTTCTGCAGCTAAGTGGAAAAATACTGTACATCTGGGGTTTTTCCACTGACACCTATGAGATACAGAAGCTCCCACAAGCTGGAAAAACACAGCCTTGTCTGTGACCCTGGCTGTGAGTTTTATCACTATCTCAAGACAATATCCTCCCAGACTAGCCTTGCGTGAGACATTGGAAGATGAAGTAGGTAGGACAGGAGCTGGAAAAAGCAGATGCCTGGGAAATTGAAAATTCCTATTGTTGTATGAGCAACTGCCTACCTGGAATGTAGATAGTGCCCAGGAAGGAATGTTACATGCCTGTCATGTAAGCAGAGCCAAATCATAATGGTTTCAATCAATCCTTTTAAGTTTCATAATTTGTGTGTGCGTATATGATTCTAATAACCCATGGGATATGTTTGTGGTTGTTATTTCTCACCTAGGTTCCATACTAAGGAATTTTGTGGAATTTATTTGTACTGAACATGTGAGGCAGTTATATGCCTGTATGATAGGATGATGATGAATATAAAAACTATAAATGCCAGGAATATTTGTAACAACCGAGCATTGCCTTGCATTACAGCCTTGTGCTTTATGCACACAGAGAGAAGTGATTCCTGATTACTGAGAATGCTGAGTGTGATGCTACTTGCCTACTCTAAGGGTTTTACTTCAGTTGGTTACAGACACATTTTCAAGAGGAGACCTTTAGGAAAGTAACTGAGAGAGATTGACTTTTGAATGGTTTAAATGTTTATATGGCAGATGGGGACACCCCACCCCATCATTTTCCTTCACCCCCAGGGCTTGCAACTCTGAAAAATGCTGAGCATGAACAACCATGCCCAATACTCTGGGGGCTCCAGTCTGTCATTCAGAAGTCAGAGCCATTCTAAAGTTTCTCTCCATTGCCTCCATAGTAGTTGTCTCTCCAAGGGTATCTGTAACCAAATGAAATAAGTCCCTTATGGTAGGTATGAAACAAACTACACCCTTTTAGGAATGTTTTTAGGGACTATTATGTTCCGTCAGTTCACTTCAGATTTCTAAACAGATATGGGGTAGAATCATTTCACCCAGTTCACAAGTACAAAGGCTATGTGTGTATGTTGGCATGTTCGAGAGAGTACACTAGACCTAGAATCAGGAAGACTTGAGTTGAAGTCTTCATATACTTACTACCTACGTGCCTCTGGCCAAGGTGCTTTACCTCTTCTGCCATGATTTTTCTCATTTTCAAAATGGGCATAATAATTGTGAGCTAAAATAAGGAAAGTGCTATGTAAACATGAAGTGCTATATAATGTTAGTTGTTATTGTTATTTCTGACAAAATCCTGGCTTTATAACTGTGGAATGATCACAGCCTATTAGTGTTATAAATAACTCTGTAAGACTATAAGTTGTAGAGAAGGTCCTATCCTGTTTTAGGAAAAATAATTTAATCTAGGAATCCTGTATGCCAGTGAAATCACTGGTCTCATCCCTATCCTTATCCCTATCATTATTTTAAGCTATATATGTTACACCAAAGCATTGTGGGGAGATATGGGTGAAGATCAATGGATGGGTATTTGTCCATTATCTTTCTGCCATCCAGTGGGTAGTGCTCTACTTTATCAGTCCTCTAGAGTCATGGTTGATCATTTAATTGATTAAGTTCTTACGTCTTTCATAATTGTTTGCTTTTGTGATATTGCTATCATAGTATAAATTGTTCTTTTGGTTTTGATCACTTCATTCGGTATCAGATAGAGAAGGAAGGTAATTTTGTCTTCCAAATATACGATTTACTACACCTGTCAAAGTCAGATAGAAATATTTCCCTGTAGGCTTTTATTGACTTAGAGAACTATAAATTAATGTTATCTGTGTGTTGTTGTATTTTATTAAACATTTCCCAAATACATTTTAATCTAGTTCTCACTACACTAGGGCTGCCATTTTTTGGTCTACCCCTGAGCTTCGAGTTTGATGCTTCTGATACAGGGCCACCTGGAGAAAAAGAAAAAAAAATAGATTAGGAATTCAGGAAGAGATCAGAAGTCAAGTAGAGATATGATGGAAACTTTATTTGTCCAGGCATCTGCTGGAACCCTGTCTGTGCCAAAAGCAGAACAACTGATAGTGTGACTTGTCTTAATGATAACTTTATCCTTCAGAAAAGTAGAGGAACCAATGAGGGGCAAATTCTACCTTGTATCTGGCTCTTATTATCAGAGAGGAAATAACTGTTAGGGTGGGAATGAAGGGAACCTTGAGGGGAAGTGAGTGCTATGTTTTAGAGTTTGTGATAAAGGATAGGAAAGCTAAACATGATCTGTCATGTTCCCTAGATTTGGGGGAGTATAAATTTCAAAGGGTTCAGAGGAAGAATTATAGAATCCCATGGATTAGATTTTACAGAGGTCATCAGCCTAAGAAGGTATGGGAAACTCTCAAGAATTAAATCTGAAAACACAAAAAGAAACAGTTCCAATGAGAAGGGAAAAAATGGGAGTTGTCAGAAGGGTTTGAGACAGCTACATGTATTATATTCACCAGCCAACTTAGATTTTTAAAAGGAATGTACAGAGCTTGGAAGCAAGAGGATAAATACAAAAGAGTGACATTATCCTGTAAGAAAAGCACAAAAGTGCTAAAGTTTAGAATGAGTTTAGACTAAAGAGAAAAATGAAAGACTACATGAATCAGTTTTCATCTACATCAAGAAGGGTTGCAATCTGTGTAGGAGAGGGGAATTCTCCATGCTGCCAAAACTATCGGTCTTTTTAATTTTCATAAAATTACTATATGGCTGAGGTAGAGTAGATTTGTATAAAGTATGAGATTATGAAGTTATCAAGAAATAACTTGTTATTTGCAAGAAAATTATTCAATTTCAGATTCAGTCTTTCTTTAAAAATTGTATTAATAAGATTAAGCAGAATACATGTGAAAGTCTATCATTAATGCGATTGCCTTGTTCAAATCAGAGAAGGTGCGAAATATACAGCTGGTACTCCAAGTCCTTCTGAAAAGTGACCCTGTTCATTAATCTCCATCAGGTCCAGGGGAGCAGGAAAGAGTAGAGCGCTTAGCAGCGAGGAAGAATGAAAAAATTAGACAGATTTAGTTTATTCTGAGCCAAGTGTTGAGAAACAGAATTAAACATAATTTTGGTTCAAGATTTCCCCAAATTAGAGGCAGGATTGTACAGAAACTGAAGGGCTCGTTCCAAGTTTCTGATACGGACCTGCTGCCCATCCTTCTCAAGTTAGTGCTTCAGGTAGCTCTGGGAGACTTAACATTGAATATGTACATCTGCTTTTATTGAAGGAATATCCCCTCAGGAGCTCTCTACAGAGATAAAATCATAAAGTTGAAGTTAAAAAGAATTCCCAAAATAGCAGATGTAATTCTTGTTTTAGTGTAGGTAGGAATCCTAAGATTTCATTGGTATAGGAAACTCAGGAATGAACTCTTATCATTTCAGGTCATTCCTTTTGTCGCAACTTAAATGTTTGCCTAAAACCTTTAAGTGACTTGCCCAGGGTCACACAGCATATATCAGAGGAAGAACTTGAATCCAGGATTTAAGGCTACAAGAATTCTAGGCTGCAAAACTGACTTTCTTTCCTCTACTCCATATCAAAACTCACAAAATATCATAAGCCTAGTTCGTGTGGCACAATGGATAGAATGCTGGATCTGGAGTCAGAAAGACTCATCTTCCTGAGTTCAAATCTGATTTCTATGACCCTGAACAAGTAAATGACTTAACCCTGTTTGCCTCAGATTTTCATTTGTAAAATGAGCTGGAGAAGGAAATGGAAAACCACTCCAGTATTTCTGCCAAGCAAGTCCTAAATGGGGTCATGAAGAGTTGGACATGACTAAAATGACTTAACAATATTTAGTGTGTATGATCTAAGAATTACACTATACTAACTTTTCTTCCTTTTTCACAAAAATTAAGTATTTCCCCGCATATCTTAATAGTGACAAGGATAGACATACCCAGGTAGATTAGTGAGATCTAACTTTGCTTAATTAACAATGGGCTTCAAGCAAGTGATAATTTTAATTGAATTAAAAATAAAGCCTATATCTCTATATCTCTGTTCCTTAAAGTTTTTTTTAATTAATATTCATCACTATCATTGCCAGTGTGGTAAGTATGCTTGGGAAGCTGGTAGGTCTCTAGAATTTATCTGTACCACTACTTATGTTGCTTCCTTCATATTTATACTTTTTAGTCAAAGTGATTATATTTTTTGAGTTCTGAGTCAATGATAGGAAATCTCCATACATTAAAAAACAGCTATCGAAAAGCAATTAAATTTTTTATTTATATCTTTTGTTTTTACATAATTTTACATTATTTCCCAACATATTTTTCCCTTGCCCTTCCCAAACAACCATCCTTTGTAATAACAAATAAGAAAAGAGAGCAAAACGGTTCAGCAAAACTAAGAAATACATGTTCTAAGTCCAAAATGACATGTGAAGTCCCACACCCATAGTCCTCCATGTCTGCAAAGACGAATAGGAAGTTTTGTGTTCTAGTTTTTCTTTGGGGCCAAGCATGATCATTCTAATTTGGCAGCATTCATTTTTGATTGTGGTTCCTTCCGTTTACGCAGTTTTAGTCATTGTCTATTTTGTTTTTCTAGTTGTACTTATTTTATTTGCATCAGTTCATATTAATTGATCCTTATCTTGTTTCCATTAATTCACATAACACAACTTGCTTGGCCATTCCCCAATCGATGATTGCCAACTTCATTTTTAGTTCTTTGTTACTATAAAAAGGGCTGCTATAAATCATTTTGGTCTGTGTGGGACCCATCTTCTTTATCATTGTTCTTTCCTCAAATACTATTTGTAATGCCCAAACCTCATGTATTTTATAGTAATATAATTAAGCATATCCAGATTTTGCCATAAGTACATGATTCATATTCCTTCTGACTCATAGTTGTTCATCTTCTCTCCTTTACTGCAGTATTTTTTCATCTAACCATGTGTTGTCCTAGCCTTTTCTGACATTAATACAAACATTAGTGACCTCATACTGCCTGCAGCAATTCCATGAATAACAGGGAATACTGTTCCATGTTAATAGGAGATGTTGGCAGATTAAGTGAAAGGCTTACCTAGTAGAATAAAGGTGTTGAATGCCTCTTTGAATGTTATTCATGATTGGTTCTCATCCTTGTGGGTGGTTTTGTCAAGCTCTTCACATTGTACCTTTTTAGCCTTTTATCATTCAAAAAGCTTTTCATAAGTACCTACTATGTGTCAGGCACTATTCTAGACCCTAGGGATACAAAAACAAAAATGACATTCCTGACCCTCAAGGAGTTTAAAATCATAATAATATTTATTTAGAATTGTTGTGGATTATAACTATATTGAGCTCTTCTCAGAATGTCCCAACTTTCAAAGATATTACATGCTGCATCCTAATTCAATCAATCAATGTGCATTTATTAAGCACTTACTATATGTCAGATAATGTGTTAAGTACTGGTACCAGAAAGAAAAAAATTAAAGCAATCATTACCTTCAAAGAGCTTACATTTTAGGGGGAGACAACATGTACATATAGAGGTAGGTACATATATAGGTTCAAACATATACAAAGTGGATACTAGTTAGTCAGAAAGGTAGACAACACTAACATCTAGGGTGACCACAAAAGACTTATTATACAAGATGGTGTCTAAGTAGAGTCTTAAAGGAAACAAGAGATCTCAGAAGATTGATGTTAGAAGGGGAAGCATTCCAGGAATGAGGTCAGTCAGTGAGAAAGAGTGTACAGATAGGAGAGAAGGAGACCTAGGACAGAGCCCAAGAGGAAAGTCCACAGGGACTATGGCATGATTGGAGACTGAGCAAATCTGAGACTGAGAATGAGTGAGTGGTCAAACAGGCTTAGAAGAAAAACTGAGATAAAAGCAGGCTCAGAAAAATGCAGAGAGAACATACAGGAAGAAAGGGTGTAGTGACATCAGTGACAAATGCTGCAGAAAGGTCAAGAAGGAAATGGATCAGAAAAGACCATATGATTTGGAAATGAAGAGATCAATGGTAACTTTGGACAGAGAGTTTCAGGTGAGTCATGAGGAAGTCATATTGCAAAGAAAAGAGGAAGTGGAGTTAACAAATTTAGGTAGCATTTTTTTTTAAGGAGAGGACAAATAGAAGACATTAGCTAATGGAATGGTAGGATCCATTGAGGCTTTTATTTTGTTTTGAGATGGGTGAGATTTGGAGTAGTATCACTGTGGAAAGGACAGCCTTTCAAAATTATCACTTGGGCATTGTTTGGCTAGAGATGCTAGTGCTATAACAGATATGATTATCATATTGTCATGATAATGAATAAGTTTCTATGGAAAGTTACTATTGCTACTTATTCAGTGTGCTTCTTCCCCCCCCCCATATATAATTATAATACTTGCAAAGTATTTTCATAATGAAGCTTCACTTCCCATCGCAAATAATGATTTTTGTTCCTATATGCATGATAGCTAGGTGGTTCATTGAATTGAACAATGGACCTGGGGTTAGGAGCACCAGAGTTCAAATCCGACCTTAGACATTTATTTGCTATGTGACCCTGGGCAAGTAACTTAACCTTATTTGCCTCGGTTTCCTCATCTGAAAATGTCAAACTACCACAGTATCTTTCCCAAGAAAACCCCAAACAGGGTCACAAAGAGTGAAATGACAACATGTATGACAACCAGTAAGTGGATCAGATTAAGAAAATGAATTGTTCTGGGGGTGATCTTACTCAAAAAGGGATCAGAAATCAGTCCTACTTGTATTTGAAACTCCTTAAAAATAAACAAAGGACAGAATATACTAATGTTAAAAAAGATAGTAAGATATACCGCCCTTCTCTTAATAATACAAAAGGGCTAATCGAGAGTGAAGTGATCCTGGACAAGTCACTTATCTTTTGTGCTTCCCTTTCTTCCTTTATAAAATGAGGAGGTTAGAGTAAATGGTCTCTTAAGTTTCCTTCCATCTCTAACTAGATGGGCCAATGATCCTAACACATGTGAGAAAAGCTCCTGTGTGTTAATCAAGGATGAGCAAATGGCAGAAACAAAGTGGGAGTAAGTGCTAATCAATTTGCCCAGTTAGGCCAATGGTTGTGAAATTTCAGTTTGTCTAACAGGCAGTTGCATAATGGTTATAGGGGAAAACAATCACTCTCTTTGACTGGCATTACTTTAATTAGAGCTAAAACCAAAGAGTGGGATTGGCTTGGGCATGACAAACTCATCACACTATTTTCTTTTTCATTCCTACTGTTTTGGTGTGATGGAAAGATGGCCTGAGTCAGTGGAAAAAGGGAGTAAAAATACAAGAAAAGCCATGTGTGCCCCTTTCCAAAGCTGAAACCTGCTGGGCCTGTCTTTTAATGTCATTATTTGGGTAGCAGGCTGTAAGACGTGGGTGAAACAGAGTGGCTTCCGATAGAAACTGAGCTCAGAGAGTAGACTCCCAACCCAGGCTCATGACTAAAACCATAGAGCTTTAGCAATATCATGGGCGCCTCCCTTTGTGTTAATGAATTGCCTGCTCAAAGAACAGTTTCTTTTGGTACCATTTCTAATAATATCACTATTTCTTTTAAATCAGGTTAAGCGTGGGATGACACAATTATGGATTTAGAACTAGAAAGGATCTCAGAGGTAATCTAGAATAGTTCCCTCATTTTACAGATGAGGAAATTGAGTCTCAGGGAAGTTAAGCTACTTGCTCTAGATTACACAGATAATGTCAGAGGCTAAATTTGAACCCAAGACTTTGAACCCAGAACTGATGTTCCTTCTATGCTGCCTTTAATTGGCACATTTTGGCTGGATTAAATTGTTGCTTCTTTGTTTTGTTTATCTGATCTTCATTTGGTTTCTCTGGACTGATGTGAGCTTTAATGTACGTTATATGCAATAATTTAATGCTTTGAGGGTCTGAGATTTTGTCCGTTTTGGCACTACCTCCAGTGATGGAGATTGTATAACTTTCCTGACTTAGCAAATGGTCTTTGACAGTTGCTTTGGCCTAAAAGATTTATCATCCTTTGGCCAACCTGGGGATGAAATCGGCTGAACTTACCCAGCTGGTCCTCAGACATGAGACATACAATCCATCATTAGGTCCTTATTCATAGTCCTTCTGTCTTGCTAAGATCTTTTGGAGCTTGCAGATGCCGAATTTCCCCTCTCCCCCCCTATTTTGATAAAATACTGGAAGAAGACTTTAGTTCAAAACTGCCTATGTTCTAATAGTAAAATTTTGACAGCAGCCAGGGTGGTGGAGAGGGAAAGCAAACGATTCCATCCTTCACAGTGGCTCCAAAGTGATTTTCCTATTATCTGCTCAAGAAATATCAATGGTTCCCCATTGCCTGGAGGGTAAATTATAAATTGTGATATTCAGGGTACCACACAATGTGTCCCCAGTCTTACCTTCAAATCTTATTTTCATAGTACTCTCCTTTGGATAATCTGTGATCTAGTCAAATTGAATTGTGTATTTCCCCATCTTGCCCTGGCTTCTCTCCTCTTCTGGATGCTTACTCCTCTATGTGTACTTCAGCCTGAAACTATCCTCTTCTCACTCCATACTCTTACATTTATTTACCTATGGCAGTTCTTCTCAGGACCCAGCTCAGATGCCCCCTCTTCCACAAAGTTTTCCCTGACCTCTCTCTCTCTCTCTCTCTCTCTCTCTCTTTCTCTCTCTCTCTCCTTTTTTCTTCTACTCATTCCTCTCCTCTTCTTTCCTCCTCCACCTTCTCCTCTCCTCTTTCTCTTCCTCCTCCTTCTCTTTTTTCTCCTTCTCCTTCTTTTCCTTCTTCTCTTCCTCCTCCTCCTCTCTTTTTCCCTCCCTCTCTGTCTCCTCCTTTTAAAATACATTTTCTATTCAGTGTGATAAAGAGCGCAGGACTCATAGTCAGAAGACTTCTAAAAATAGGTTTGCTTTTGGAATAAATACTTTTTCATCAGTGTGGAAAATGTATTAATTAGGTTTAATTATAACTGAGCTAATAGTATAAAATGGCAGTAGTATGAGTAGTGATAGTGGCTATCTTCTGTCCTTTTGGCTGTGGGGTTGGGGCTGATAAAGAATTCATCCTCATTCAGAAAGGCAGCATGACATCATGAATGGTGAGCTGACCAAGGAAGCTAGAAAGATCTGGGATTCTAATCTTGCCTCCAACACATACAGACTATATGACCCTGGGAAAGTTACTTAATCTTTCAGGGTTCTAGATTCCTTTCTAAGACTAAGTATAAATTACACAGAAACTATCAGCCTCCATAGGTAGGGGGAATTTTCTCATCTGGAGTTTACTGCGTCAGTGAAATAATATTCCTAGTCCCTCTTCAGCTGTCTATAGAGTTAAACCTGGAGGGGAGTGGAGGAAATAAAAAGAGTTATAAAGTAGAAAGAAAATAATGGCTAAAGAGGAGAGTCTGAGCCCTGGGAAAGCAAGAGATAAAAGAAGGAAGGATAGGATGAGGAAATGAAAAGATAACAAGTATACAAGAGAAAAGGTCTAAAATATATTTCAGAGGGTTTTTGAAAAACATTATTGTTTTGATGAACTGATCAAAAAAACCCCAGCCTAGAATTTTGAGAATGAATGCTTTCCAGATATTTTGACTCAGAGAATTGCCTTCCATTTCATATTTTATGCAAACAGTATAAGGATGAGTGGTATCATTTTAATTGGTTTTTAGAATACGTAGAACCTTATTAAGTGCGGTAATTATGTATATGCCAATGGAAGTAGCATCCTTAAAATTTAAATGCAATATGTTATTTTAACATAAACTTGTTGAATAATGTCTCTTTAAACCATTATTTCAGCTGGTTCCCTGGGAAGAGTGTTTTAGAAATGTTCTCTTTCTGAATCTCAATACATTTTTTTTTTCATGAAAATAATTCCAACCAACCTCTTTGACCTCATTAATATCACATTTTTCTATGGACTATTACTTGATAAATTAGAATGTTCAGTTATGAAAGGCTTTTTATGTGGTTAGTAGTATGTTTGAATTAACATTCATGATTCTTTGCCTAGCATGGATTATTACTTATAGTATTACTGACCCATATTAATGGGATCAAGGACAATACATCTTCTGTAAAGAGAAAGCTGTGCATAACTGAACAATAAGGCAACGCAGAGTAGCTTGTGGAAAAGGATGTTTTGGACTGCATAGGCACATTCTTTATTTCACTTTCTGTAACACAAATTTGTCAGTTTTCCAAGGGAAAAGTGATAAATGAACTCTTAGTGAATTGTAAAACATGGTGGTTAAGGAGAGTGTGGTCCTAAGGAAGATGATTTGGCCTTTTTTTCCCTCCTTCTCCCAACTTCTTGCTACAAAACCCTCAGCAACTGCAGCGGGAAAATTATGGGGAGAAAAGCCAACTGTACTGTTCAGTCTAAATGTTTTGCTTGTTAAACTATACACAGGACCATTAAGCTTGAGCTTCCAAGTGCCCTGGAGAAGTAAAAGAAAGTTCTTCATAGTCTGAGCTTGAAGTTGAAAATGAGACTCTTTGTAGGAAACAAATGATCCTGAAAACAGAATGCAAGAAAAGCCCCTTAGAAGGTATAGCAAGGTTAGTGAATTATATTTACCTTACGTCTTACTGCAGCTGTCCCAGGTTTGATTTTATAGAAGGACCAGACCACTATTGGACCAACCAAAAATACGTAAAGGAACAGCAATGGCCTCTGCTTATATTTGGGGATTAGTTGCCTCTTTTATTGCTATTCCAAGTAGATTTTTCCACTTTTTCCTTGTTTTAGACCATTTTTACTTTTCAAATACAAGTCTACATTTTAAATTTCAGGGGTGACCAAATCACAATCTCTGAGATGTTTGACTCTTTATTCTGAAATGTGGATCCCTGAGGGCCACAGCGATTTCCTCTATCCCCTTTGATGCAGAATTTTTTTCTTATTTTGTACCCAGACAGCAATAAATTCTCTGGAAAGGAAAACAGCCTGCTTTTATAACAAATAACAATGATATGAAATTTTTAGGGGAGTATGGGGTAGGATGGAGGAGGAACACAGGATGGCAATTCAAAAAAAAAATCAGTATTATCCTTTCTCTTGGGCCTCAAATTTAAGATATTTAGATCAGTATTAAAAAAAAAAAAACTCCAGTCTCTTAGACATAGAAAGGACTTCTAGCAGCCATATAGTTCAACCTAATAAATGGTCATACAGCCTCCAATGAGGGGAAGTGCACTTCCTCTCTAGGCAGTCCATTTCGCTTTACAGTAGCTTTAACTGCTGGGAATTTTTTCCTGACATTAAACCTAAATTACCTGTTGGAAGCTTCTGCCCCTTGTTCCTTGTTCTGCCCTTAGAATCTAATTCCTCGATTCTCCATAAAAACCTTTCAGATCCTTGAAGAAAACCATCATATTCCCCCTCAGTTATCTCCCTACCAGGTTCAACACCCCAGTTCTTTTTTGCTTTTTTAAATTAAGTTAAATTTATTTTTTGTTACATTTTAAGTTCTGAACTATCTCCCTCTCTCTCTTCCTACCTTAAACTATATCATGAGTGTGTATATATGTATGCATATATATACATGCATGTACGTGTGTATATATACATGTATATACATACAAACACATAATATAATCAGCTTCAAATGGTGGCTGTCTCTAGTGTGTATGTATCTTTGTATATATATGATACGTATTGATATGTATATCAGATACACATATGATATATATCATATACAGTGGATGTATGTACGTGTGTATATAAAACCATACTTTACATACTTCTACTTCACAGTTCTTCTTCTGGAAATGGATATTATTTTCCTTCATAAGTTCTTTGTAGTTGATTTGAATAGCTATAATACTCAGAATAACTCAGTTGTTCACAGTGATTCTTCAAGCATCATTCTCATAGTTCTGCTCTTTTCACTTCATTATTTCATGATGTCTTTGCATGTTTTTTCTAAATCAACACATTTATCATTTTTTACAGCACAGTAGTATTCTGTCACAATCATATGCCACCCAATTCTTTCAACTGATGTTCAAATGACATAGCTTCAAGACCTTTTCCCATCTTTGTTACCCTTCTTTGGACATTTTCCAGAATTAACAGTGTATCTCAAAAGAGCTTCCTATTTCTGATTATTGCTACTTGCTAGGGTTTTCTTTGGGCCAAATGTCCCAGTCTCTGGTGTGATTTGTTAAGGATGCTTCATTAGGTATAGATGTATTTCTTTAGTAGTTCAGGATACTGGGAACAGGTCACAACCTAATCACCACGATAAAAATAACCAGAGATAGCAGAAAATTGTCCAGCCTTGTGTGAGATTTTGGAGTTGGTCACTGTGATGAAGACCAGAGCTAAATCAATGCTATGGGATACATGGTAGCAGGATGACTGTCACTCAATGTGTGGCCACGAACTTATTTGCCAACCGTTCATTCATGGCCGTTCTGTGCATCCTTTCAAAGTGCTTGGGGGAATTTCAGCTTCTTTCAGTTCTTTCCTTTATATACATTCTGATGTATACTTGTTTCTCAAACTCAACAATTTGGTACAGAGTAGAAGTTTTTACCTCAAAACCAATATTGGCCCCTGGAGGCAGCCCATTCCAAATGAGATTGCTAGAAAGTTATAATGTTATTCACGTTGTAGAAGATTCAGTACATTTGATTTTAATAAGGCCTGGAAAAGAAAGTGTGAGAAGAAGCAGGAATGAGCATTTTGTCACACACAAAGGAAAACCTTTTCCCTTCTCTTCAAACACTATGTGAAAAAAAGACTATGAGCAAAAGCAGAAATGTGGTGCTGGATCATGTTTAGAGTTGGTTATGAGGAGGGAGAGTAAGGAATGAATAATAAATATAATATGGACCAAAGATGAAAGAAATTTAATGGAAACACTCAAAAGAAGAGATCTAGTGAAATTTATTCTTTTGCCTTCCCACTCCCCTGCATACATTTCAGTTATTAATTATATACAATAAACTTTTAGAAAATTTTATCCTCAAAAAACGAGCATTTATATACACACAGCAAAGCACAAAAAAGAGGATTCTACATGAAGCCATGAATATCTGTCTTATACCAGTTGACTTTTAAGGAGTTTGTAAATGAATTCTAGATGTTACTTTCAAAATTATCTCTTTATCTGTGCTTTCTTCTAAACTACTACCTGTTCTCTTCTGTGCAATAAGAAGAAATGTTTCAGTTGCCATTTTTTGTATCACCATCCCCTTTCCTTGCAGACTCCCTTTCCCCCAGTTAATTGAATGAAAAAATGGTAGGTAGGTGCTGCAGGGAGAGAGCCCTTATATCAAAAACACATAGCCAAGCGAAATGGATCCATAAAGTGTCCATGTCCAAAAATGCATGGCCTTGTACCTTTTGTCTGTCCTTCACGTGTCTATCAGGAAGTGGATAATATGCTTCGTTATAAGTATTTTGGAGACATGGTTGGTCACTGTTTTCGTCAGAGTTCTTAAGTCTTTCAAATTTGTTTTTTGGTTGTTTTTTTTTTTTTACAATATTGTTGTTATTCTACTGGTTCTGCTTACTTCACTTCCCATCAATTCACCACTACCCAGGATTCTTTGAAATCTCTTATTTCAACAATTCTTGATGAAAAATACTATTCCATTGTATTCATACACCTCAACTTGTTCCACCATTCTTCAGTTGTCTAAGAATTGATCATAACTACCACTTAAATTCTAGTTATTTTCTCCCCCACCTTTTTAGTTTCTCCTTCAATATCAGGAAGTTTTTTTTTTTAATTCATAACCATTCCTTTCTTGGTATTATCCTCCTTCTTAGCCATTTCCCCCAACCTTCACTTGTTTTCCTGTTTAGTTTGGTGTATTTCTATATCAAACTTTCTGTCTATCTGTCTGTCTGTCTCTCTCTCTGTATTCAATTCTTATTTATCTGTTTCAGATAACAGTGAGGTATATCTTATGCTCAATTTTTCTTACTCTTCCGTGTTTGTATATTCTTCTTTTCATAGATCCCAGTTAAGTTCCATGTCCTTTCTCCTCCTTCTGTACCAATGTATTTTCCCTTTTACCCTTTCTTTGCTTCTCCCTCTTCAAATGCTTGAAACAGACTCATTTTACCTCCGGGATTTCTTTTTTTCTTGTTTAATGCCCTCAGTTGAAGGGATCTTGTCACTATACCAGTTGTTCCAATGAATTTGTGTCTTGAGATTTCTCTAGATTATTGTATTTGCATTTCACAGTTTCCAATTTGTTCTGATCTGCATCAGAAATTTTGGAGAAGGTTCTATTTCATGAAAAGACTGTTTTGAGGGCAGCTAAGTGGCATAGTAGATAGAGCACCGGCCCTGGAGTAGGGAAGAACTGAGTTGAAATCAGGCCTCAGACACTTGACCCTAACTAGCTGTGTGACCCTGGGCAAGTCACTTAACCGCTATTGCCTTGTCAGAAAAAAAGGGGAGCTATTTTTAACCCTTTTCTCCTCTCCTCACCCAGTAGGATTATACTTAGCTTTGCAGGCTAATTTATTCTTGGTTGCAAGCCCATATCTTTTTGTTATTGGGTAGTCTTTTTGTTGTTCAATCATTTTTAGTCATGTCCAACTTTTCTTGATCCCATTTGGGGTTTTCTTGGCAAAGACACTGAAGTAGTTTACCATTTCCTTTCCCAGCTCAGTTTACAGATAAGCTAACTGAGGCAGACATGGTTAAGTGACTTGTCCAGGGTCACATGGCTAATTGATGTCTGAAGCCAGATATGAACTTGTGGAAATGAGTCTTCCTGACTTCAGGTTCAGCACTCTATATACACTGTGCCACCCAGCTGCCCCTGTGTCTTTTACTTTCAGGGAAATATTGTATTCTAAGATTTTCTCTTATTTTTAGAAAAAACTGCCAAATGTTATGTGATTCTGGCTCTATTTTCTTGGAACTTAAACTCTTTCTCTCTGGGTGTTTGCCATATTTTTTCTTAGATATGGGCTAATGACAAACCTGGAACTTTTCCTTCAGGGTTCTTTTCAGGAGGAGATTGATGGATTCTTTCTTACTTTATTTTGTTCTCTGGTTCTGATAGATCTGGACAGTTTTCATTTGTGATTTCTTGAAATGTAAGGTCTACACTTTAAAAAAAAAAAATCATGGTTTCCGGGGAGTGCAGTGATTCCTAAATTGTCTCTTTTTGACCTATTTTCCATATCAGTTTTTTTATGCCAGTCTTTTACTTCCTTCTGCTTTTTCATTTTTTTGACTTTGTCTTATATCTTTCCTATCTCATGGAGTAATTGACTTCTCTTTGATATATTCTAGCTTTCAGGCAGTCTATTTCATGAGTAAGGTTTATCACTTTTTCTTCTAAGCTACTTATTCTCCTTCCAGTGCTTTCCTTCAAAGCTTTTATTTTGTTTCACTTCTTCTATGTATTCGTGGTAGTCTTTGTGGAAAATTTCATTTTTCCCCTCTAACTCTCTGCCTACAATTATTGGAATTAGATTTGGAATAATTTTTAATACTGGTTGATAATTTTAAAGTTATTTATCTCTCCAGCTTTAGTTTGTGAATTTGGACTTTTTCCCAGGTATTCTACCCTCTGATACACTTTTGAATTCTTGGTCTTACCCTGGTCCCCTTCATCCTTGTGCTAACTTTAACTCCTAGTGTCTGGCTTGCCTGGAGTTTTGAGCTGTAGATCATGTTATCTTCAGGAACCCTTTCTGGTGTCTCAGGACAGAGTTTTAGAGACCTCAGAGTCCTTGGGCTTGGACTATCCTGGTCTCACCACTGTGGAACCATGTTGTTAACCACTATACTGTTGCTACCTGGTGCTGGATCCCAGGGCATATAGAATCTCTACCCTCTGATTTCCTGATCACCTCATGTCTTTCTCAAGGGACATCTCCCTTCTTGTTGCCCTTGCACACAGGGATTTTAGTCTCTAGTTATTGTATTCATTCAGTTTTCTAGGGTCTTCCCTTCCTATTGCCTCTTAGGTTGCCTGACATTCAAATGCCTATGACATTGTAGTATTCTATGATTTGCCATCATAGGGCATTTCTGGGAGAATTCATAACTTGGGACTTTGTGGCATTGAGCAACATTGAAAATGCTGCCCAATTTCTAAAATACAATTCACCTCAAATTTCTCTTAGGATCATAGATTTCCCAGCTTTACCACTTCTTTTATGACTGAGGACAAATATTCGAGCTCTCTCTGCCTTATTACCTTATCTGTAAAATGAGGAAGACTTTTAAGATTCTATTTACTTCTATAATAAACTTTAGAGATCATCTCCTCCAACCCCATCCACCATTTTACTCAGGAAACGGAGGCAAAGGCAAAGTGTCACACCGGGAGCAAAAGTTAGCATTTAAATGGAGAACCTCTTACTCCAAACCCTGTGCTCTTTCCAGTATGTAACACTGTCTTTTTTGTTTAAATTCTGGGTCTAGCTCATTGATCATTTCTATTTCATATCCAAGATTCTTAAAGGTACAGACAGATTAACCTAGTCATTTGCTTTTCCAAGTGCATGTCATTGACAATTTATTGTATTTTTCACAGGTGAATGGCTAGATTGAATTCTTTCAAGTTAATATGAATCTCACTGAGAAGACACCAAAGCATTTCAGAGTATAAAAGAATCAGCTATTCATATACATGTGTATATACACAATATATGCATATATATTATGTGTATCCACATACACGTCATTTATAGTTATAGAGTTGCTCACAGAGCCATCTATAGATCCTGTCTTTCAATAGGGAACCACTCTTCTATTTGAACGTCATATGGGACATCTCGTGAAATTTCTGCACATCTTTGATGAGCATGTCCCCTTTTTAACATCTCTTTTGATGATATTTAGCAGATTATTGGATATACTTTCATTGTCACATCCATCATGCTCTTAATAAAGGCATAAACAATGATTTTTTTCTCCTCATAAACAAGTAGAAATCTTACTTTTTAGGAAAAAAATGTATTCCAGTCTATTGTATGACTCTAAAGATGTGATCTTCTATAAAACATCTTCAAAAACCTATTTGTATCTTTCTCATGTTTTTTTAAATGATATATTTTATGCATTCATAGACTATTGAAATCAATATTTTGTTGACATGAGACAGTAGGTATTTGAATCTGTAGTTGATGTCTTCAAGGTCATTTGGGGTGGGAGGAGCTAACAGGATTGTCCATAATCTTTGCCATTTTTAAAATTTTTCCTCTGTATGAAATTGAAAATTGATTCCAAGTGCTTTCAAATGTATATCTTTTACCTCTAGTGTAGATAAGTTCTTTGTGTAATTTGGTCAGGTCTGGCTATTCTTTCTTGACTTTGTCCTGTTAAATTCCATTTTGTATTTGTGTATCATTCATGTGTCGTCAAATTCCTTCCCTTCTCATACTCCCACCATTTAGTTACTTTAATTCTATCAATGAAGCTTTCCCCTCATAGCTCAGCTGGTCATCAAACAGTAAGCATTCTTTTTTTTTCTCTTCAGAACCATTCTCATAGCCTTTTTATCTTGTTAGAATTTGCCAGATCTTATGCCTAGTTGGCTTGGCTCTCAAGGTTTCTGGGTCACCTCTCCCTCATGATGAGGGAATGAGAATAAGATTTTAGAATTTCATTTTAAATATAAAATATTAAGCTTAGCTTTTCATTCCTTGAGTATCTGCTGATGAGAGGGAGAGAGTATCCTAGAAATATCCTGTACTGAATGACTGAGGGTAGCAGTTAGTTTGGGATTAAAAATTTAACATGCATAATCTACAGGGCCTTTAATTCTCAGACAGAAAAAAAATTAAGAATTGGTAGTGAATTAATTATGTTCAGTGATAGCTGAAGGAGTAACAATATTATGAGATTGTAATAATGTTGATAGAAATAGTAGTCCTCTCTTGGCCCTGGAATTGAGCTGGTGTTTAATTTCTTCTGCAGAGTTCTCCATTTGGCATACATCCATGCAGGGAAAAGGTGTGTCTTTTTTCCATTGTGCCACAGCGCTTTGTTCTTCCAGGAATTCATTGTAGTATTTAGCATTCATTCCTAATCTCCATGAACACCTGAAAATCAAAGATAAACGAACTGTAGGAATGACAGTTAAGTAAGTTAAGAATCAGAGGACCTGAGTACAAATACTGATTCTGCTGTTTGCCACCCGTGGGCCTTAGTTTTCCATTGGAATGAGGAGATTACACCAAACAGGCTCTAAGCACCCTTCACCTTTTAAAAATGTTTTGTTCCATGTTCTTTGTTTTCAAAGACTCCTGGGATCATTAGAGTTACTCATTTATAGGTAAATGTTTACTGCCCTAATTGTAAATAGTTATCTATATTAGTTTGAGAGTAGGGATTGTTTCATTTTTGGTTTTGTATCCTCAGGACTTAGCACACAGTAAGTATTTAATAAATGCTTGTTGATTGATAACTGATTGATTGGTCATAGTATTCTAAGGATCTAAGTATGAGTAATACTGAATTAAGCTAATTTGAGAAACTATATGTATTTGAAAAAATGAAACTAATTTAAACTGGTTTTGACACTATTTAGTCCTCCTTGGTGAGGTTTTTGTGAAATGCGTTCCAAGCCTAATCATGTTAGCTGCTTTCCTTAAAGAAGGGATGATTTTAAGTGAAAATATTCATCTTCTGAAAATAGTAAAGGTTGTTGTTATTTTTTTAATGGAGGCCATGTAGTCTAGTTTTTAGTTAATGTGTAATAACTGTGATTACATGAAAAATATTACCCTCATAATAGGAAGACCTTCTGTAGTTGTTGCCACCTAATATGAAATGCTGGCTCAGGTATTTATGCAATTTGCATTTGTCTCATTTATGTTTGAGCCCAATTCTCCACCCTTGTATCAGAGAGCAGGTTTGTGCAAATCCAGGGAGGGTAGAATGCTTTGTTCAATTCCACAGAATCTCTTACTCAATGTGAATCAACAGTATGATGATGTCAGAGCCAAAAAGCTAATTTAGTCCTAAACAGTCTTAGTCTAATATTCAGAACAAAGGAGGCAGTGGTTGTACCATCTTTCATACTGGTTGAACAATGCCAAGAGTATTGTTCTCCATTTTGGGAGCAAGATTTTAAGAGAGATAAATGTTGACCAAAATCACCAAGTCCAGAGGAAGATGATCAGGATTTTGAGGCATTTGGAAAGAATGTCATATAAGGAATAGTCACAACAATTAGGATCTTGCAACCTGGGATTAAAAGGACTTGGGGCGGGGAGAATAACATGGTAACTTTTTAGCTGTTTGAAGGGGGTAGTAATATGAAAAGGATCATAAGAGAGTCCATATTCTGTGTAGTCCTGTGGGCAGTGCTCAGGCCATTGGGTGAAGGGTGAAAGAAAGTGGATTTTGATTCAGTAGCTACAAGACACAATGGATAGAGCCCCAGGTCTGGAATCAAGAGGACCTGAGTTCAAATTTAACCTCAGATGCTTACTAGCGGTGTGACCCTGGGCAAGGCACTTAACCCTGTTTGCCTCAGTTTTCTCATCTGTAAAGTGAACTGGAGAAGGAAATGGCAAACCACACCAGTATCTTTGCCAAGAAAACCCCTAAAAAGGTCAGGAAGAATTGTACATGACGAGGTAACAACAATAAACCAAAGGTCATTCTAACAGTTGGAACTGTGCATCTGACTTCATAGTAATGATGGAGGAGAGGGAAGGACTTCTAAATTAGAGGTTTTTAGGCCAAGTCTGAGATGTTGTGTGTGTGATCAAAGAGCTGGAGGGAGAGAATGGGGGGAAAGCCTATGCAAAAGTGTGGAGATGTGGGGCTGAGTATCAGGTGTGAGGCATGGCCAGAAGGCCAATATGCCTCAGTTGTGGACTGTGGGAGTGGAAGGAATGTGTTATAAGAGTAAGGAGGGGCCTGCTTGTGAAGAGTTCTTAATGCCCATCAGAGGAATGGTTAGTTGATACTAAAGGCAATCAAGAGTCACTTTTGGAAAACCCTTGTTGCTTGATCAGGCTGGAAGCATCTTCCCAACACCTTTTGCATGTAGTTGGCCATTGCTGCCTAAAGGGATTGCTTCTAAGAAAAAAAGCCTTCTTTATAACATTAAGAAAAAATAACATTATTATTATAGATTTGAAGCTAGAAGGAATATTGAAATTCACGTAGTTGAACCTTATCATTATACAAATGGAGAAACTACTACTGCTGCTGCTGTTGCTACTGATGGCACTACTATTAGTGCTGCTATACTACTATATTACTACTACTGCTACTCTACTACTGTACATCTACTGCTACTACTACTACTACTACTACTACTACTACTACTACTACTACTACTGCTACAGCTACTACTGGCCACTAGCATCTATATAGTACTTTAAGTTCTGCTCTTTACAAGTCTTATTTCACAACAGCTCTGGGAGGTAGGTGCTAGTATGATCCCCATTTTACAGATGAGGAAACTGAGATAGAGCTTAAGTCACTTTTCCAGGGTCAAACAGCTAATAAGTATGCGAAGTTTATTTCAAACTCAGGTCTTCCTGATTCCAAGTCCAGCTGTGGATTTGGATACAGATAGATACAGTCTATCCACTGTATCACCTAGGGTTTTTCTCTGAGGCCCATAAAAAGTAAAATAGGCAAATAAAGTGACTTGTTTGAAGTAACATAGATAGTAAAAACTAGACTATGGATATAACTTCTGCCTTCTGACTCTAAATCCATTAATGAATAATCATTTATTAAGTACCTCCCCTGTGCCAGAATCTGTGCTAAACACTAGCAAAGACAAGGAGCCCTCACATAGCTTACATTTTTCATGGGAATACTCCCCATCAGATAAAGACAAAGAGATAAGGATGCACTTATTATGTACAAAATGGATATTAGGTGATTTTGGGAGGGATGTTGTGGTTGTGTGTGACTTATCCTTCATTCTCGAAGAGCACCATGACATCAGGGACATGATGACATGACTTGCAAATGACTTTGATTGGGGTGAGGGAAGGCTATGCAAAGTCACCAGCCTCACTTTCTCCTCCAGAGCCTTCTGGGTCTGTGTACTAGCAGCTGTGGGGAAACAGAAAAGGCTTCTGTAAAAGGTCAAGCTTGAGCTGAGTTTTGAAAGAAATCAGAATTTCTGAAAGCAGGAGGTGAGAAGCGAGTACATTCCAAGCATGAGGGACAACCAGGGCAAAAGAATGAAGAAGGGACATGTAGTATCATCTGTTTGGGGCATAGGCAAGTCAGCATATCTGGACTGAAGAATGTTATGGAGAAGAGAAAGGTATAAGGAAGATTAGACAGGGTGAGGACTGGTTGTGAAATTTAAATGCCAAATATAAGAGCTTTTATTTGATCCTTTAGGTGATAGAAAGCCATAGTATTTATTAATGGGAGGAAAGAGACAAGGTCACAACTAAGCGTTAGAAAACCACTTAGGCTGCTGTGTGGAAGTTGGATTGGAATGGGAAGAGCTTGAGGCAGGAAAAGCAAATAAAATCCTATTAAAGTACTTCAGGCTAAAGGGGATGAGGGCCAGAATGAGAGTGTTGACTATATGGATAGAGATGACTGAAACTAATACTAAAGATACAGACAACAACAAAAAATTATAAGACTTGGCAATTCATTATATAGGTGGGTTGATTGAGAAGAAGAAGTCAAGATTCAGATCATTTGAAAATCTAACAAAGGTCGGTTGATTTTCAAGGAGAAAAGTCTTTCCCATAACTGTGGCTTACTTTTTATTAGCCAGAGAAACAATCAGGAAACCTCTAACAGGTAGGAAAAACAAAGATAAAAAAATAAATGAATTGTTTTGGTTGACCTGTCAAGACAGGAAAAAACAATTATTAAATGTTACCTCTTGACATCATTTTGGCTAAAGAATGAACCTCAGAACATTTCATTTTTTGTGTTTCTAACTCTTTAGAGTTATATAGAAATTATCAAACATTTGCATTATTTCAGATTCTCTTTATTTCTCTGTTTCTGTGTAAGTGGAGAAATTTTCATTTGTAATATTTTGTTTTTATTATCTACAGTAGAGGTTCTTAACCTGAGATTTTTGATAACTATTTAAATATAATTATTTTCCTTATAATCCTATTTGCCTTATTTTGTGCATTTAAAAACATTTTCTTTTCTGAGAAGATATCAAATAGTTAAATCAAACTGCTGAGGGATCCATAACACAAATGAAAGTTAAGACCCCTTGATCCATAGACCATTTTCTTCAAAATGTGTGGGCATTATATACATATGTGTGTGTATGTGTAATCTATTTATCCATCCATATCTATCTATTTTTCTATTTATCATTTCGACATATACATACATTTGTCACTTACTTTCTCTTTCTTTCACTCTCTGTCCTCTCACTCTCTCTGCCTCTCACTCTCCCTCTCCCTGACATACACACAATGTACACAGGAATGCACAGAGAAAAGGTAAACATGAAAAACAGGGCTTTCAGAGTGATCTGTTACCCCCTTCTTGTGTACAACCCATTCTCAAACAACAAAGGCTTCTTTGAAGTTCATTTGTATAATGTTCCTCTTGTTTCACATGAAATAAGAGGCTGTGGTTGTCTAAAATGACCTGGGAGCTCTTGTTTACAGCTCTTTTTCTGTACCTTTTTTTTTCTTACTATGAGATGTAGTTCTGGAAATGTCTCACTGCATACATGACTGATGAGATAGTAATCCATAAAGGCAGCTTGAGTATCTAAAGCTATTGGAAATAGAATTAAGAAAGAGTAGTTGTTTTTTTTTCTTTCTCAAATTGCTTCTTAATCACTCCTTCCAGTTCAGTAGATTATTCTAAGTCACATCAACCAGGTCATTCCTGATTTCCTTCAAAGGGAAATATGTCCTAGAAATATCACATGTTAAACCTAAAGGTTACCTTAAAGATTGCCTAATCCAATTGTGTCATTTATACATAAAGAACAGATAACTGTACATGCCATAGATGAAAGGCAAGGGAGTAGAACACCTAAGTTTGGTAACATGATTGTAGGATTATAGACCTAGAGCTGGAAGGGACTTCAGAGACCTTCATGTTGCAGATGGGGAGACTGAGGCTCAGGGACATTATGCAACTTGATTAAGATCATATATTCAATAAACAGTTGAGACAGGATATGAATCCAAATCCGTCCTTTCCAGAGTTTCATTTCATATTCTAAGGTACATGCATAGATACAAAAATATATACATGCATACATACTATGTAGTATGAGACATACTATGTCTCAAAAGTTTATTATTTAAATGGTTTTAGAAAAATAAGATGATTCAATTTTTATAAAATTCAAAAAATTTTAAAAGATCTACATTCCACTTTTTGGTTTTAATGCTGATTGATGACAACAGAGAATCCTGAATCAATTTGCCCTCCTGCTTTCTCTTTCATTTTATTCAAAAAGAAATTCTGAGTGCAAAATGTCAGCTGGGTGGTCTTTAGTGGAGTGCCCTTAGAATCTGTGGTTGGCCCTGCACTGTTTAACATTTTTATCAGTGCCTTTAGATGAAGGCATGGTTAGGCTTATCAAATTTGCAAATGACACAAAAGTGAGAGGAGTGACTCATGCATCCGATGACACAGGATCCAAAATAATCCCAACAGCATAGAACATTGAGACTAATCTAATAAAAGAAAAGTAATAGGATAAATGGAAAGTCTTACACTTCAGCAACTGACTAAAGAGTACAAAGGAGGGGAGGAATGGGTGAATAAGAGTTCATCTGGAAAAAATGTTGAGAATGTATTGATTTCAAGTCCAGTAGAACTCAGTGGTGTGATTTGGTGACCAAAAAACCCAACGTAATCCCATCCATGCCTACTCTCAGGAAGAGGGATCCTTACCAGGATTGAGGGAGTGATATGGCCGTTATTCTTCCGTTCAGGCCATATCTACAGTATCATGCTCAATTCTGGATTTAAAGACATTCATAAGCAGGAAATACCCAGAAGGCAACAACCAGGAGAGCCAGAGACCTCCAGATTAAAGCCATACAAGGATTGCTTAACTGTGGCTGCTGCACCTGGAGAAATGGAGATTAGGAAACATGATTTTGAAGGGGTCCCACATAGAAGATTTAGATTTGTTCAGGTTGTCCCTAGAAGGCAGAACTAGAGTGTAAGTAGCTGGCCCAGCAGATAGAATGCTGCACCTAAATTCAAATACAGCCTTAGACATTTATTTATCTATGTGACCCTGGGCAGGTACCTGCCTCAGTTTCTTCGTATGTAAAATGGAGATAATAATAGTACCCACCTCCCAGGGTGGATGTGAAGATTAAATAATATTTGTAAAACATTTGCATACCTTAGCACACTATATAAATGTTAGTTGTGATGAAGGTGATAATGATGAAAATGATGGGAATAGAAGATGAATAGAGAGAGATTTTACCTTAATGAAAGGAAAGCTTCCCAGCAAAATTATTCACAAGCGTATGGGTTGCTTTGGGAGATAGTGTACTTCGCCTCACCAGAGTGAAAGCTGGTTGATCACTTGTTTTTCTGGAGGTGATTGTTATTCAGATGTATATTGATGATAATTATATACATATCTGTCTGTATGTATGTATGTATGTATAATGCCTACCATATGCCAGGCACTGGGCTAAACGCCTAACAAATAATATCTCACTTGAGCCTCACAATAACTCTAGAAGGTAAGTGCTATTATTGTTCCCACTTTACAATTGAAGACATGAAGATTAAGAGACTTATCCAGGGCAGTACCTCTGTTTGGTATCTGAGATCAGATTTGAACTCAGGTCTTCCTTATTTCAGTCCCAGCACACTATCCAGTGAGCCACCTAGATGCCTCTAGGATTAGACAAGAATTCCTTCTAAAGGAAGGAATCTGCTGCTTCCAAATGTTAGGGCTATAGCAGATACCACTGAATTCTTAGACTGCTGCTTCCTTCCTCACTGTCCATCACTAACAGGCATTGGTCAGGAGGGGTAGCTGCCTGGGAGGCTTTCCATCTTTCCTCTCTCTTACTAATGACCTTGATTAGAAATGGCCATCTCTTGTTCACAGCCCTTCATGTCTCTTCATTGCCTATAAGATAAAATATAAATTTCTTATTATGACATCAAAGGCCCTCCACAATGTGGTGCCAAACTACCTTCATAATCTTTTATTATCCACCTTTGGGCACTCTATGTTCAATCAGACTATATTCCTAGTCATTTGCCAGTCTTAATGATTTAATTCAACACATTTATGATGTACCTACTATGTACAAAACACTATGCTAGTACTGGAAGAAAAAGACAAAGACAGATTTTGCTTTTAAGGTGTATGCAGTCTGATATGTGGAAAAGACGTGCATTTAGGCAGCTGTTATATATCAGAAAGTGAGGTTTGTATGAAGGACAAGACTAGATGGAAATCTTTATCTAGATTAGAATTTTAAGGCAAAATTGATCACATTTACTGGCTATGGGGAGGGTATCATGGCAGGTTTCATGGAGAAGATGGTGTCTCAGATGGGATTTTAACAGGTAGAGGTGGAAGAAATCTATTCCAAGTCTTGAAGAATCGTACAAGCAAAAGCCTGATACTGGAATATTGCAAGATGAGAGCAAGGTGGATAAGGGGAGAGCTGTCCAATTAGAGTAGAATGTAGAGTTCACAAAGGGGACTGTAAACACCCACCAGATTAGGCATTTCTTATATACACAAGAAAGGAAGGAGAGAAAGAAGGAAAAAGAAGAAGGAAGGAAGGAAAGCACAGGAAAGGAAAGTAAAAGAAAGGAAGGGGAAGGAAGTAAAGGAAGAAAGGAATGAAGGAAGGAGGGAGAAAGTATCTGTTAAATGCTTACCATGTACTAAACTCTGTGAATACAAATGTAAAAGGGGCAGAGTTTGTGCCTTCAGGGATTCACTATGCAGGAGCAGTGACTAGGAAGGAGTATTTTGAATTGGAAAGTGAAAGGAATAGAGAGTGAAGCTATAGGGGTGTCCAATGACATACCCTTTCCAAGAGAAAGAGAGAGTTGATTTAATTGTGGTTCCACATCTAGAATTGGGGTGGAGAAGGGTGGCATGGGAGGAGGTGGCCAAGGTGTGAAACGAAACATGGCAGGATACTGAGTGACTTACACAACCTCCAATGTCAACAAGGCGAGAGTTCTGGGTTTGAAAAGGTCCTTGAGGGCATGGTTCCTGGTCTAGCTGGTTGGTATGGCACAACATAGCATGGTGTGGCAGCTGCTGAGGAGGTGTCCAGGGAATGAGGTAATGACGGCAGTGGCAATAACTACTTTATATGCCTTGCAGTTGTTGTTCCTCAGTACATGCCAATATGTCCATCTTCGTCCTCCTTGCCACAAACCTCACCAGAACCAGAGCACCCAGAGGTGCAAAGAGTCTCAGAGGCCATAGATTAAATAAAGATCTCTGCTACATTATGACCAACAAGGTGTCAATTCAGCTGTGCTCCAGTGAGAGGTAACACCCTACCTCACAAGGTAGTCCATCATACTTTTGGATCTTTCCATTAGGATGTTTTCCCTTACTTAATGTAGTTGTATGTATTATTTAATGTAATCTTAATGATGGAATTTGCCTTCTCAAAGCTTCTTCCCACTCTTCCTAATGCTGCCCTCAAGCTAAGTAGTCTCTTTTTTTAATATGAAAGGCCTTTTAATGCTCACACTCAGTTATGGTGTCTACCATCAGTCTTCACACATCTCTTAAGGTTTTCCAGTTTCTCAGTGTCCCTCTCAAAAGGTGGAACTCCGAACTAAACACAATATTGTGGGTGTAGTCTGATCAGGTCAGAGTAAGGGGAGACATTGATTACCTCTTCTAGACAGGGCACTTTTCTTACTACACTTCAAGGTCAGCTGATCTCAGTCTACCTGATAGCTTGAAGCTTCTGTTATTATATACCTCTGTCTCAAAGGAAGCACACACACACATATAGCAACCAGAGATTATGCATGTTTGTGTGTGTGTGTATGTGAGAGAGAGAGAGAGAAATAAAATTCTTAGTGCAGTTTTAAGCTGTTAAAACTTCAAGCACAAGTAAGTACAAATAATACTTTCAAGCTATTAAAACAAAACTGCACTAAGACTTTTGGGACACCTTGTAAAACATACATACACACCCCCCACACATGCATGCTTATAAAATCACAATATGCATATTAACACAGGTTATAAGTTTCTTGAGGGTAAAATCTGCCTTGTTTAATTTTATACATGATAGTTATTTCTAATAAACATTTGTTGAATTGGGAGGTGTTCATGTGTGCTGAATACATAAACATTTATGTAATGTTCTTGAAAAAGACCTAAACAAGATGTCAAGAGGTCCGGAATCTCGTCCTTAGCCATTAAGTCATTGGGAGACTCTGAGGAAGATACCTTATCTCTATCTTTGTTTTCTCTCTTCTGAAATGAAGGCATTGGAATAAATGATCTTTAAGTCCCTTTCTGCCCTAAAATTCTGTGATTCTGTTATTTTTGTAGTTTCTTTAATGATTGTCAAAGTAGAAACTGTGTCTGTGTCCTGTTCTTACCATAATAGTCTATTCATTATCAGACAGTTTCATTAGGGCCTTCTAAGCATATCAAAGTGGCATTTTCTGAGCTTGTCAAAGTAATAAGTTGTCCTTGTGTTTACCCTTTGATCTCCAGGACTAATGTTGTTTGCTTATATATTCTTTGGACAGCTTCCATTGGAAATAGTTTAACAAAGAATCTTTTGAGAAGAGAATAGGAGAAGCATCATAAGTACTGTTGTCTACTCATTTGTTGTTTGTTCATGGACATGAGACCCAACGTATGTACCTTCACAGTAGCAGTAGCATCATCATTGTCACCATCAGAAAACATTTAGCACCTAATTGCACATGTAGCTGCCATTAAGCATTTAAAAAAGAGAAATATAGTTAACACATCATTCATCTGCTGCCGTTGGCATATTCCATATTGTTTAGATAACTGAAATTTATGCATATTTACTTCTCTTTGTGAACAGGGGGGAGAGATTTGGCCTGTATATTGAGATGCAGAAATAGAATCTACATCCAATCCATTGTCCCAGTTTGATCAGTTGTGCTTCCATAGAATCTCTTGCATCTATTTCATTACTTGTGTAGCCACTACTCAGATTCAGGCTCTTATCACCTCTTACCTGGGCTACTGCAGTCACCTCCTAGGAGGCTGCAAGTGATATACTCCTAAAGCCCAGGTCAAATCATGTCAGAAAGGAAGGAATCAGAAAGTTCCTAATCAGAAAGTCTCATAGGCTCCCTACTTCCTCTGGTATCAAATTCAAAGTTCCCTATTTGTCATTTAAAGTCCTACACAGATCTACTTTCAGTTTGTTTCCTGACTTATTGCATCTTACTCTACTTCATGCATCCCAAGGTCCGCTCAGATTGTCCTACTTCTGCCCTTTATACATGACATTCCAAGTCTTGTCATTATCCTTTTGCACAGGAAGCCCCCTGTGCTTGGAATTCTTGCCTGTCTTACCTCTTCCTCTTAGAATCTCTAGGTTCTTTTGGGTTTAGCTCAAGCTCTACTTACTACATGAAGTCATTCTTCATCCTTTTAGGTACTAGCAATCTTCGCCACTCCCTTAATCACAACCCTCCTTCCCCCTCCAGTGTACAGTCTTTGGTTATATGTGTATTGTTGTTCAATCATGTCTGACTCTCCATGACCCAATTTGGGGTTTTCTTCACAAAAATACTGGAATAGTTTGCCATTTCCTTCTCCAGCTCATTTTACAGATGAGGAAACATATATACATTTGGTGGAATGACTTGCCCAGAGTCACACAGCTAGTAAGTGTTTGAAGCCAGATTTAAACTCAGGAAGAGGAGTCTTCCAGGCTCCAGGTTTGGCACACTAGCCACTGTGCCACCTAGCTACTCTGTTATAGATGAACCTATCTCTGAATAGATGAATTCTCTCTCTAGTAGAATGTTAGGTTCGTGAGGGCAGAGACTTTTGGTTGTGTCTGTGCATCTAATAGAATACCTACTGCATAGTAAATGTTTGATAAATGCTTATTGATTGATTGACCCTGTGACCAACCATTCAGGAGGGAAAGTTAACTGGAGAAGGAGGGAATGCTCTTAGTAATAATGACAAATATGTAAACAATTCTGATGTTTTGTGTATACACAAACTATCATGTATAAAATTAAACAAGAAAATAAGAAACTGTCTAAAGAAATCAACTTGGATGCACAGGGATTCAATGACAAACTTAGAGTTTATGAAGTTAGTCATTCAACTAGCATTTATTAAAAGCTTACTCTGTTCCAGCCACTGTGCTAAATATAAATACTAAGGATTCAAAGAAAGGGAAAAAAAAACCCTACTCTCAAGGAGCTTAATGGAAGAGGACAGCATGCGGACAACTATAAGCAAATAAGTTATACGCAGGATAAGTCGGAAATAGTCTCAGCGGTAACTCCCTAAGATTACAGAGTGCTGGAAAGTCTTCTTGCAGAAAGTGGGACTTAAGCTGAGATATAAAGGAAGCCAGGAAAGGCTGGAAATGTAAATGAGAAGGGAAATAATGCCAGGCATGGAGGATGGCTGTTGCTTGTTGTTCATTTGTTTCAGTTGTGTCCAATTCTTCATGATCCCATTTAGGGTTTTCTTGGCAAAGATACTGGAGTTTGCTATGGTTTGCTATGTCCTTTACCAGCTCATTTTTACAGATGAGGAAACTGGGATAAACAGGGTTAAGTGACTTGCCCAGGGTCACATACCTATTTAATATCTGAGGCCAAATTTGAACGCAGGTCCTCCTGACTGCAGGCACAGTGCTTTACTTATACACTAGGAGATAAACTAGAAGATAGAGCATCATGTGTGAGGAATAGCAAGGTGGAAAGTGTTTCAAAGGATTCAGATTGCAGAGTATTTGGAAGGGAATAAAGTAAGGAAAGGTAGGGAGGGTCAAGTTGATAGCCAAACAGGAATTTATATTTGATCCTGGAGATAATAGTCACTAGAGTTTATTGAATAGAGAGCTGATAGGGTCACATTTGTATTCTGGGAAGATCAGTTTGATAGCTGAGTGGAGAATGTCATGGAGTGGAGAGAGGTTTGAGGTGAGGCCACCAACCAGCAGACTTTTACAGTAGTCCAGGCATAACCACTACCTAAAGAAGAGGAGATGAAAACAAGGTCATATGATTGAGGCTAGCTTTAAAAGAGGGGCATGGTGCCATAAGAATGCCATGCTTTCCAGCATAGGACCTTCCCTCATACCCTCAGACACCCTGGTCTCAGGCATGTCCATTTTTCTTCCCTGCAACCTGGAGACCTTCACGCTGCTGCTTTTTCAAGCAATCTCTCCTCCCATTTTATCCATTGTTTCTGACATCTGCTGGCCTCCAAATCACTTCTGGTTTAATACCCAGGTCACAATCTTCCCCTTCATTTTAAACATTGCCCCGCTAAAAATGATCTCAATAGATGCTTAATGTTTCTTCAAACATCCTACCCTTCCAGTTCATAAACCTCCTTGGCTCCCATCCTAATAGTCTTCACTTACCTAAACCACCAATAAGGGTGGTTGTAATTTAAATCTTACCCTCATCTATAGCTGTGCAATTACTCTCTAACCTAAGATTTTCCTCTTTGATCATAAACTCCTATCCTTCCATCTCTCCCTCTGCCTCTCTTCTCCTAAGCCTATTATTTGCCCTCAACATGATAGCTGATTGATCGGTAGATAGATAGATAAATGGATAGATAGATCTTTTCCTGATCTCATAGTGCTTGACTCCTAGTTTATATTCACTTTCTTCCCTTCACAATGTTGACCCTGACACTGACTAATTTCAACTCTAAATTATCCTCTACCTACGAATTCCTTGCCCATGTGCCATACGAGCATAGATTTAGAGTTGGAAGGGAACTTGGAAGCATCTAGTCTAATCTCATCATATCATCACATCTTCTTAACCTTCTAACCCTGATTAACTCTCACTGTCATCTCCCATCTCTGCTGCAACTTCCAGGCTATAGAATGTCACCAGAGAGGAAGAGATTTTAAAAGACACAAGCCTTGTCCTTGGTGAATTTATAATCTAGTAGAAGGATGAAATGTTCATACAAATGTCTGAAATACAAATTAGAAAATGATTCATTTCATAGGAGAAAGAACTCCGATTCAGTGAGTGGAGGAGACTGCATTTACCTGAAGAAATCAAAAAGTCTTTGAGAGAAAGGAAGGAGTCACCTAAATGTGAGGTGTTAAAAAAAGAGAGTTTTCTCAAGTAGAGATCTGGGGAAGGGGAGGACATTTTATCCAAATCTGTGCATGGAAGGAGTGTAGCACCAAGAGAGAGATCAGGAATCAGCTTAGAGCATGTTAAGTTAGAAGTATAGGACATCTGGAAATAGGAAGAGTAGAATTCAGTGGTGATATTAGGATTGGATATGCATATTTAAGAATCATTCCCATGAGACTTATAATTGAAGGCATGAATGTGGATGAAATTGCCAAGGGGGAGAGGATAAAAAGAGAAGAGGACCAGGAACAGAACCTTTAGGGAGAAGGAAGAGGAATGGGAGAAGGAAGAGGAATCAGTGAAGCACAGAGAGAAGGCACAGTTAGAGAAGTTGGAGGAGAACTGGAAAAGAGCACTGTTTTAGAAGTAAGGGAGGAGGAGCCAATGCAGTTCTATGCAAACCTATAAGCACGTGCTAAAAGCGTTAAGTATGTAAGCCTTTTTGCTTCAAAAATGAATATAAATTTTTATAGAGGAGAATAAATAACGCAAGCTCTCCACTACTGCCTGCTTCTAATATTCCAAGTTTTTTACATCTTGATATTTGCCCAGCTTTCTTGGTAATAGAAGCCATCCAAATTCTCCCATCTTAATTGTCAGCATCCCGGTCTAGAAAACAGTTCTAGGGAGTTGCCATAGAGACCTTCAGGATGTCCTCTTAGGAATGTTGGAATTCTTGACCTTGAATACATTGCTAAAAGGTGACCAGAGGTGGCAAGCTAAAAGAGGCTACTTTTTTTCCCCTTTGTCTGTCCTTATTTCTCCTGGCAAGAACATACATATAATTGTATTTGCAGAAATAGAATTTAACTTTTTATATTGCAGTTTTACTTAGTAGAATAGATTAAATCTGTGACTTTGGGGGAAATAAGCAAAGAGTTCCCCAATTTGCTTATAAACCAGAAGTTTCAGTGGCGTTTTTATTTGTTATTGTGGAATTTTTTAATGTGTTGGCACTAATCTACTTAAGGAGTCTTCTTTCTGGTAAACTTTCCAAAGTACAAATGGCTTCCACTAGAGTTCTGATGGTGCCACGAAGGTTGAATAATTATCAGATCCCTAAAAGTAGAATATAAAAGAGCCAGCAAATTCTCCCATAATGGCCTGAATTCCCATGTTAGTTGTTAGCACTGCTGCATGTCTGACCTTCTTTTTAATGGCGTCATTATTTTCCTTGGTTACGTTTGGAGTCTGTTTCTTTTCCATATTTAACTTTGCTCCCCTGTAATCTGTTCTAAATGATGGCTGCTTTGTGTATTGCTACTTAATTAGTATACTAATGAAACACTTCTCTGTTTTTCTTTGTGGCTTTGTTCATCTGGTTACCTGAATATCCTCCTCTGTTTGTGTGGATTTACTTTAATTAAATGAACCATGGATACTTTGTCTGCCCCCTTCTGCATCGTGAAGGTAAGATTCTTCAGAGTAACTATGACTGTGAAATTCTAGAAAAGAAAAATGTTTCCTTTTATTGTTTCCAAGGCATACTCCTGGAAAAAAAGTTGTCAACTGATAATGTTAATAATTAGTTGTGTAAAGCTGGACATTTCTCCTCTATGTGTCCTTATTGGCCTGTTAACAGTAAGATCTTGTGTCAGTTTGTAATATAGTATTTTATTTTCCAATTGGGATAAGAGTGCATGGGGTTTGATTTGGGTTTATTTCCATCCCTATACACTATCTTTTTCATGTTTTATTTTTTCCAAAATAAAGTGTAAACTTTATGGTATTTGATAAAATGTAAGGAAATCTGTTCATTTCCTAGTCCTACACATCTCACTTTCTGGCCAAAACATTATTAAAAATGCTGTGATTCTAAGTACGGTGATTGCATTTTCAATAATGTGCTCTATCAAAAGGGGTGGGAAAAATCTCTTAAGTATTTCCTTTATTGTATGGTTTAATAGTTCAAGAGAGAGGGTCTTCTACTTTGGGGGATTTCACAGATGTCAAGATTATTTTCTTAAATAAAACTCAAGATTATGAGATCAACAAATAAATTATTGAAGGAATGGTTGGCTTTAACTAACAGGGATGATATTTCAAGGGTCCTTTTAGGTCCATAGTAAGCTTCAAATCAGATTGGTTCCCTGCTGTGAAATGAGCCAGGGGTATAGCTAGTCAGCATCCTTCCTAGTTAGAGCATCGAGCTCTAAAAAAACTACCTCAACTGGCAGGAGAGCGTTGTGGATACTGGTGCTGATTTTAGCATGTGTCAGATTAGAAGCTTCCAGTGGGATGACTCTGACTAGTGGAGCACATTGATATGCCAGGCTATACTTCTCACAGATTTTTTTAGCCATCTGTGAAGCTATGAAACTCAGTATTTACTTTTAATGACTTAAAAAAAACAGCAGAAGACTTTTTAAAACACTAACAGTTTTGATTAAAAATCAGACAGTCATCCATCCATTTTGCTTAAATTGTCCACTAAAACCAAATCATGGATAGTGGCAATTATGGGGAGGTAGGAAGGTTTTTTTTTTTTAATTTTGGAAGGGGCAGAATTTAAGAATTCATATGTATTAGAGAAAAAGTCAGTTATACAATTACTTTAATATATTTTAATTTCTGTCATATTTATTAATATGTTAATAAATTTAATTTATATATTTGTATAATTTTATTAATATGTTAATAAATTTAGTTTCATGTAATTTGCATATTATACATTTGTATAAATTAATTAACATTAATAAAATCATTTTAATTAGTTTTCAGGATCTTAAACTTTAGCCATTTCTGTCAGAGAAAAATACATGTCACAACATTCTATGGTTTGGAACTAGAAGGGACCTTAGAAATCACCTTAAGTCAAATTCATTTTTTTGGGTGAGGAAAATGAGCACCTGAAATATGAATTAATTTATCCAATATCACAGGCAGATGGTAATTTTAGGATTTAAACCCACATCCTCCGAATCCAAATCCAGTGCCAAATCTACTGAATCTTTCATTTACTTAATTGTGGAACATAAATAAATAATGAAAGAAAGTTAGACTATGGAATTTAGTCATGGACTTCCCTTTACCCTCAGTTTTTAATCATTCAGCAGAATGGAACCTGCCTCATTTGGAACAAAGTTAGCACATTTTAGTCTTACAAAGAACTTTCCTTACAACAACCCAAGGAGAAGTAGTGGCACTGTAATTTTGGAAGGAAAATGGCAGCCCCAAGAAATTAGTTTGCCCAGGGTCATGGCATTGCTAAGTAGGAGAGCCAGACCTCTATAGCAAGTGTCCTGACTCTCTTTCCACATACATCCTGTCTGTGCACTCTATCACATTCTGGATTATCAGAGTATGTTATTCATTGGGTCTTCCCTTCATGGCATTCACTGTTCTCTTGGCTAGAGCATCCCCCACTTCCACACACTGAGCAACCTCTTGTCCAAAACAAGCAAACATACAGAAAGGATTAAGAAGGTGAGTCGAGATGGATGGTGAAGCACAGCTATCTATCAATCCTGCGTATGTTTGTTATTTGAGAAAGTTGCAGGCTAAATGAAGTGATGAAAATTTGGAATGTAAATGGCTTTCTTGTCCTTTTTGTAGATAATTGTACTAACTGCTAATTTGCGTGCGGCAAATGTGTTCCTGTTTTTACTGATAAGCCTGTGTTTGAAACAAATTTTAAAAGAGGCAGGTCTTTAGTTGACAAAAACTCAGCCCAGGAAACTTATCATGTGTTGTTTTCTAGGCTTTTTCAGGGTAAAAAATTCTGTTCGAGTCACTTCAATTCATTATTCCCTAGCATTTCAGTGGTTTTTTATTCAATTTTAAGATATTTGGGATGAAGTACATTTTTTTTTATTGAGAGAATCTTGGTTAGGTGAGAATAGCATTTCGGCTTGTGTACTTTAAACCAGCCCTGATCAAGGGACCATCTCCTTCTGCTGTCAGCCTTTCCCACCCATCTACTGGTTGTGGTTGCCCTCCTTGTAACTCAGTGACTTTTAAGCCCTGACTAGATGTCTTTTCTGTTCTTTTTTCATATCTGGGTTTCAGAAAAAAAGTCATTTCCTTATACTGCCTTGAGTTAGTGAGGTGGTATAGTAGATAATGAGTGCTAAATTTGGAGTCACTAAGACGTTAGTCCCGATCCTACCAGAGTCATTGAGTAACTGTGTGATCCTGGGCAAGTCATTTAACTTTTCTTTCTCAGTCTCACTTTCCTCATATGTGAAATTGGGATAGTAATAGCACTTATTTTATAGGATCAAATAAGATAATATATGCAAAATAAACTTTAAAGTGTTAGCTATTATCATTACTAAAATGTTTCTAACTCAAGTCCTTAAGTCATCATAAGACTTTTATTGTGCTATTTACTTTTTTCTGTTTTCTATCATAGTAAGTTCATAGGTTCTGAGTACAGATGTATATGTGTATCTATGTATAGACACATATGTGTGTACATATACATGCTTTAACCATGTGTGAGTATTCCATTTGTAATTTTATATTTTTTTCAAATTGAGGATCAAGTACTTATGTGACAGAGGGTTTTTTTTTTTAAAGGCAACAGAAGATGGCTTCAGGATTGCTTTCTGCTGATTGAGGTTCTTTTAGGGGGAACAAAATTACATTAGGAGTGACATCTCCATGGCTTCAGACACAATAGCATCCTGCCTTTGGTTATTGGGAGAATGAGAAACATCTCCGTCTACTGCAGGGCTTTATAATTAGGTTCTTCTGAACCTCTAGTTTTGGAACAAATTGAGTTTTATGCGTTTAAAATCTGTAATGTTATTTTACTTGAGGGCGAGGGAGTTAATACAAAGCTTCTTTGACTCTACTTCAGACATTTGGAAAATACCTTTGATGTTTAATCAACAAAGCAACAAATGCATTTCAACTTTATGGATCCTTTGTAAGGAGCACTTTCACTAAATGTGGTCAGATAGCTGTTTTATTTGCTCACCTTCTCACATGGAAAAGGTGCCTTCGATGGGTCCTCATGACTGCCATACATTTGGAATTCACTTCAGTCCTCATTAGTATCCATTACAGAAAATTCAGCATTTGGCTCTGGCACCCATTCCCACTTCCCAGTTCAGGGAATGAGTCTACATTTTGTGGATTTTAGGCATCGCATAAGAAAGCTTTGCCCAAACCAGGGCCATTTGCAGCTGAACCTGAAAGGACTGAAGCCTTCCCTCCAGCAATTTGCTCCAGTTGATGTCGATGGCAGTAGCAACCCAAGTACACTCATGTTGGTTGCTACTGAGGCACTGGGAAGGCTGCCTCAGAGGTAGGGCCAAATGCTTCAGTCTCATGTCTGGGTTTGCCTGGATTACATTTCCAAAGACAGTCCAACACTTGATGTTGTCAGTCTCTTCATCTCATAGTCATAGTTGGATGGTTTATGCTTTTTGATAGAATAATAATAATTTGGGTTTTAATTCAAGTACAGGTTATTTCAATAAAGAGATTCTAGAAGTAGAAAAATGAAATATTTCTTATTGTGACATCTGCTTTCAATAAAAATGCTATGGTTTCCTCATGTTACATGGGCTATAAAGTGCTTTTAAAAAGGAAAACACAGACACATACACATACACACACATACATACAGCTTAGAACCCTGACAGTATCCTAAGCATAAAGGATTTAGAAAATAAAATTCCCATCCCCAAGGAGCTAAGCGACATTCATTACTCCTATGTACTGAGATTTCTTTTATTTCCCATAATTATCAAGATTGCCTGTGTGTGTGCCAGATTACTGTCACCTTCTGCTTTACTCTGGCTTTGTCTACATAATCCCAGAGTACTCAGATGAAAGGGAAAACATTCAGTCAATCATTTTCCCAGTAACAAATTTCCTGGTATCTGAAAACATCTGAATGTCTGGTATTTATTCATTCGTTCAATAAATAGTTATTGAACACCAACTGTGTGTACAACACTGTGCTAGGTACTCTGAAGAAAGATGGGGATGATTTATTGGCAGGGAGCTAAACTGACTTCTTTCTTGTGGCTGCAGGGAACATGACCATTAAATGCCCTGTGTTAGACTATGCTGACAGACTGAATTTCTTTCTTCATTCTTCCTCTGTAAGTTTTGCCATTGTGTTAGAACATCTTTTGTATTGCTTCATTCTGATCTCTCACTCATGTCTTTTGTCACCTTTTGGATAGGTACAAATTTACATAAATGTTTGTGGTTGTAATGGAACATTCTTACACTACAATGGGTAATGTGAAATGATGCCTTAAGCTTGAGGATTGTTAGTTTTGAAGTATAAAAGGAAAGAAACAGAATGTGATAAACTCTATGTTTCTTTCTTTGTGACAGCCCAGAATGAAATATCTTTTGGCCTGAGTAATCACCATCCTGTTTGTACACATCCAAGAGAAAAGAAAAAATCAGGGGACTCCCACATTTTGAACATTTCATTGTAGAGCACAGAAGTAGAGTATAGTTTAAAATAAACCAAATCAGGGTTTTGGGAATTGGAAGAATGTTCTCCAAATTTACGAAAGGAATTATTGCAGTAGAAGCAGCAGTTACATGTGGCAGGGAGAATTATTAAGGCAATTGATATTTCTTCAATTCTAGGGTGCTCCATGCTCTGTAGATTGGAACTGATAATAGTCTAGTCAAGAACCCATCTGTTCATAAGGAGCCTACAGAAAAATGCAAGAGTGGCAGCCAAGGGCATTTGTGGGGTGGAGACAAAAATACATACTCAGCAGCTGCTTGTGGTTTCCCTCTCCTGATTTTCTTGCTCTTTCCTAAGTCGTTATTGGAAGGAAAATTTTATTGGTGGAGTCCACATTGCAAGTTTGAGCTAGGGTCCTCAGTTCTGAACAGTGAGTTTTATCTTGAACAATAACTAGACAGAACTGACCATTTTATAGACGGTCCTCCATCCTCTGCCACAAATAGAGAATTGACTTTCCCCAGAAGACATTGAATTCCTATCCAACCAACTGGTTAGACTGTCTGTCATGTGCCACTTCCACATACAGAAGTCCTAGAGTCAGCAAGTCAACAAGCTTTTTATGTGATAAATACCATGCCAAGCCCTGAGAATTTAAAAACAAAACAAAACAACAATAACAAAAACATCCTTGCTTTCAAGAAGCTCAGAGCCTACCGAGGGAAACAACTTACAATGTACAAACAAGATATACACTGGATAAACTGGAGATCATCACAGCAGATTAGCATTAAAAGAGATGAGGACAAGCTTCCAAAGAAACCAGAGAAGGCAGGAGGGAGATATGAGGAGGGAGAGAATTATAGACCTGGGTTATGGTTATTGAATAAGAAGATTCAGGAGATGAAATATTTTGTTCAAGCAACAAGGAGGCCAGTGTTGCTAGACTGCAGAGTATGCTGGGTAAAGTAAGCTATAAGATTAAAAAAGTGGGAAGGAGCCAGGTTATGAAAGGCTTTGAACACCAAGCAGAGGATTTTATGTTTGATGCTGGAGGTGGAAGGGGAACACTGGAATTTATGGAATAGGAGGGGGACATGTCAGATTGTTACTTTGGGAAGGTCAGTTTGAGACCTGAATAGAAGATGGACTGGAGTTGAGAGAAATCTGTATCAGGGATTTGGCATAACCCTTCCAGACACTCCCTTCACCACCATCACTGGGCAAACTCTCCTCCTTGGCAATTCATTCTATCCAGATGTTTGACCCAGTTAAGATGCTGGCTTTCATTACTGATTGAACCTCCTTTTTGTATGTACTTAGAAAAGTGCTTATTGTGACCCTCACACTGCATCTCCTGTAGACACAACAGATCCAGCATGTCCACAGCAAACATTATATTTTCTCGAAACTCATTCCTCTTTCAAACGTCCCAGTCCCTGCCATTGACTCCATCAGTTTTGTAGTCATTCAGGTTTACCATCTCATAATCATCCTCAGTTTATCATTCTCCATTATCTCCACAAATCCAGTCAATTACCAAGACTTGTCCATTCCAACTCCACAGTATCTCTTGCTTTTATCCATTCTTTTTTTCAACTCACCTGGTCACTCTCCTAGTCAAGTCCTTTAGCACCTCTTGCTTAGACTACTGTAACAGCTTCCTGTTTGGTCTCTGACTTAAGTCTCTACCCTCTCTAGTAGCAGTTTTGCAGAAGTGTCAGAGTGATACTCTGAAACACATGTCTGATCATGCCGTGGCCCTGGTCAGTAAATTCCAGAAGCTCCCTATTACCTCTAGAATCAAATGATAAAGTCCTCTATTTGGCATTTAAAGCCCTCTGTGTGCCCTACAGTCTTAGTGTTCCTCATACATGACATTTCCATCTCCTCTCTCTTCTGTACATTTGCCTTTTCTTAGAATTCACTCTCCTCACCCAGGCCTCTCCTATTTTTTTCAAAGCCCATATACTACCTCCTACTGAGGCCTTTCCTGATACCTCAGCTACCACGCAAACAGACAAGTCTTACTCTGTGCTAGGCACTGTTCTAAGCAGTAGGAATACAAATACATGCAAAAAGACAGTCCCTGTCTTTGAGAAACTTCACCCTAATGGGGGGAGATATCCCAAAAAAAGCAGTTGAAAAGAGGGGAGAGACAGGTGGGAGAAGGTATCCTCAAGGGGAAATGGTGTTGAAATGAGGAAATTCAGAAGCAGAATTAGGAGGAGGAATGTAGGTTGGCTGGTGAGGGCCATTCTATGAAATAGAGGCCCCTAGATAAATTCACCAATGGTGGAAAGGGGCCAACATGGTGGAGATGTTCCAGTGAGGAAGCCCTAAGTGTTGAGTGAAGTTCCAGAGTTAGAGGCATATGAAAAATGATAACAAAGTCCGGAAAGGCAGAAACAGAACCAGATATAGCTATCAGTCCCTTCCTTACTCCAAAAAAAAATCCCTTTTCTTCATCTTGTATATATTTTGCGTACATAAGTATATACATGTTGTCTCCCCTGATAATCCTTTGAAGGCAAGGACTTTTGTTCATCTCAGGGCCTAGATTATAGTAGGTACATAATAAATGCATGTTGACTGATTGGTAGTAGCAATCCTGGGTTCACAAAACATGTTAGGCTGCTACTAGCTAGTCAGAATTTATAGGAGTTTTAAAGGTGTTGCTTTTCCTTTGTTTTTTTTTTTTATTCATAGAACTTTTATTCCACTTATATCAACTTAATACATGTATTCTTAACAGTTATGCTTAGATTGTTCATGAAAAAGATAAACTCTGTCCACTATGAAGTAAATTACTGAATTCCTTGAAATACAAGACAGCAAAATCCCACAGCCTAACCATTCCACAGTCTGATGGAATAATCTGGCCTAGAAATAGAATAGACAAAAAATAGGCTAAGATGATTTAAGTCAGCTTTAAATGAAACAGTCAACGCTACTTCCCACTTCTCAGATTTTAATAGCCTAAAATAGATCAGCTAATAGAAGGGAGTCCCTGTAGAATGCTGTCTACTCTATGGAGCCTTCAGTAGTCAAAGTTCATTAAGAGCCTATGAGTGATGCACTAAGGTAGTTCTTGCTTTTGAGGAGTTTGTCGTATAATGAACATTATAAAGCTTGAATGAAAATTCATCAGAATATTAGTAAATTAATTCAAGGAGTAAATAATGATCAGATGAAAGGAGAAATCACTACCACATAGAGTAAGGATCCCCTTACCTTTCCAGTTCTTCCCACCATACCCTTCTCTCTCTTGTCCACATTTTATTCTCTCTTGGATACAGTGACGGGGCCTCCTTGCTGTTCTTCAAATAAGAAACTCCATCGCCTGACTCCAGGCATTTTCACTGACTGATCCCCTGGAATTCTAGTCTTCTTCATCTCTGCCTCCTGGCTTCTTTCTGGTCCCATCTAAAATCCCACCTTTTACATGAAGCCTGTTCTGATCCCTCTTGAATACTAGTGCTTTTCCCCTTAGATTATCTGCAATTTATCCAGTATATATCTTGTTTGTGCATAGTGTTTTGCATGTTTTCTCCTCCATTAGTCTGCGATTCTTGAAAGTAGAGACAGTTTTTGCCTTTCTTTTTATCCCCAGCATTTAGCACAGTGCCTGGCACATAGTAGGTTTTTATAAATATCTGTCTTCTGGCTGACTGATTGAGGCTGTATGATGTAGTGAAAAAGAGTTGAAGGGGAGAAAGAAAGGAAGAGAGAGAGAGAAAGAAAAAGAGGAGAGAAAGTGGAGAGAAAGGCAGAGAGACAGAGACAGAAAGGCATAAAGATAGAGAGGGGAGAGAGAAAGAAGAAGGGGGTAGAAAAAGGAGAAAGATAGAGAAGGAGGGGAGAGAGAATAGGGAAAGAGAGAGACAGAGGTAGGGGGAGAGAAAGAAGAAGAAGGGGAAAGAGAGAGGGAGAGGGAAAGAGACAGAGAGAAAATGAACATTTATTAAATGCTTACTATGTGCCAGGCACTAAGCTAAGTGCTAGAGATGCAAGTAGAAGCGAAAAAGACAGTCTCTGTCCTCAAGAAGTTTACATTCTACTGTAGGAAGTCAAACCAAAAAGGAGACAGTGAAGGGTACACTTGAGTAAGCAAGGCAGCTGGGGAGGAGTTGAAAAAAAGTGGATTTTAGTTTGATTGAAGGAAAAGGTTTTTAACAATAGGAGCTGTTCATAAGTAGAATGAACTGTCTTGAGAGCTGGTGAATTTCTCCTCCTCACCCCCCACACACATCAGAAGCCTTGTCAAATAGAAAGCTACGTGACCACTTATCAAGGATGATTTTTAGAGATTTCTACTTGGGAATAAGTCGGATTAAATTAACTCTGAGGGTCCCTTTCAACTCAAAATCTATGTTTCTGCAGTTCAAGAATACGAGTTTGAGAGAAATTTCCCTAAGTTTTCATTGCTTTCTCACTATTCTTCAGAGATTTTATACAGTGACATGCAGTGTGAACTGAGCTTATAGAAGAAAGGGTTCCCCAATTCAGAGGGTTCCTCTCTAGTATGAATTGATGAATAAGATGTCTGCTCTAGCTTAAAAACCTTCCTAAATTAATTTAGTTCATAGGATTCCTTTCCAATGTAATAGGAGTAAGGAGTTGTCCAGTTTCTAGCTGTATGATTTTGGATGTGTCACTTAACTTTTTGGAGGAATGTTTTCCTTATCTGAATAATGAAGAATGATTTCTGCCTGTTCTGTTCTTGTATCTTCAGCCCCTAGTAGCATGCTTGACATATAACAGACACTTAATTAAAGCTGGTGATTGGCTGATTGAAGGAAGACTTCATGGAATAAGTACTAGATGAGCCCAGACTTGAAGGACAGGAAAGGTTTCAAGAGGTGGAGATAGATGGTTTGTCTATAAGGCTATAAGTTCATATAGCTATAAAATATTATTAATGCTAATTATATTAAGCAGAACTTTTAATGTAGGGATTTAATGTTGAAGAGTATGGTCTATAGTTGTTCCTCTAACTTTAGAACAATTTGTGTTCAGTTTTTAAAACTTTTGTAAAAAGAAAAGCAAATCCAATGAATATTCTGCAGATCTCTATGGCATTTCTTTAATGTGCTTCCTTGATATTAGAGAGAAATAATCCCTGAAGAATGAACTTGATGTAGCTCAAATGGGTATACATGTACTCCCTCAGTCCTTACAAGTTCTTTTAATCAGTCATGAGTTAGAAGCTTCCCTTGATCCCTAGGATTAGGCTGTCTTGATATAGAGAAAAATCCGCCTTAGTGAAGAAATGGTTCAACCTTAAATCACTGGGAAGAATATCTCAAAAGTTGTTCTTTTCTCAGCTCCATCAACTTCCTCTCTAATCCTTTACTACTCATACTATCATGGCCCCATCAGAGTGGGGCCATGGAGGATTAGATTCTGTGTCCTGTCTTCTTGGAGCTCATTACCAGTTTTGCAAACAGACCCAGAAAATGCTACAGAATGGATATTGAATCCTTGACAAAACCCTGTCCCTTAATAGTGTTTTGTAGCATATTCAGGGACAGGGTATAGAAGAAAGAGATGAATAAATTAATTAATTCATTCATTAATCTCATTTAAGAGATCAGACGAAGTACTGTGGAGGATACAAGTAAAATCTAATTTCTGCCCCTGAGGAGTGTACAGTCCTGAAAAGGAGATAATGCATGCTATAATGTATATCATAGAAATATATAATCCATAGTAGGGTGCAGAAGTACATTAAGAAGGGTAGATGATGGAGGACATTAAAGGAAGGAAAGATTATATTTGTGTGATCAAAAAAGACCAGGTCTGGGATCAGGTATTGTCTCATAGATCATAAATATAAAGCTGGCAGGGACCCCAGGTATCATCACATCCACCCCCCTCAGTTTTCACAAGACTAATTGAAGCTAAGGGAGGTTGTGAGACCTGCCTCCAGGTCATACAGGGAATAAACATCAGAGGCAGGTTTTCAGCCCAGGCCTTCTGACTTTCCCTTCTACTACACCATTCTATCTCTTCAATATTTGAAAAATCACACCCTCAGCATTTGAACACTGCTCCTCTCCTAAAATGTCACTGTTGAGCAGAGGCTTTAAACTTTTATGGTTTACCCATGCTGCTGTTTAGCTGTTTCCAACTCTGTGACCCCATGTAAGCTTTTCCTGGCAAAGATACTGGAACGGTTCTCCATTTCCTTCTCCAGCTCATTTTACAGATGAGGAAACTGAGAGAAACAGAGTTAAGTGACTTGCCCAGGATCACACAGCTAGTAAGTGTCTGAGGTCATTTGAATTTAGGAAGCTCAGTCTTCCTAACTCCAGGCTTGGTGCTTTATTCACTGGGCCACCTACCTGCTCTATGTTAACCTGCTTGACTTAACATAAATAAGAAAAAAATTCCTACGTGCCATGGGAAACAGGGTTTTCTGCCACTAAAATATGTGCACTTATTTTTTAATGTAAATACTCCTTTTTCCCTTCCCTACTGCATTGTATCCTAAGCAGTTGTACAGTTTCCTTGTTAATGCCTGCCAGTCTTGAATACTTGAACTGCAGTTCCAAAGAGCAACATATATGATTATTTATTCATCCCCAGTATTCTTTAAAATGAGAGCTGCCACAGGATGGCTCAAAATAAGAGAATAAATTCTACCAACAAATACCCTCAAGTTTTTGAGCAGAATCTTGATGTATAACCTTCAGAAGGGAATATTCTTTAGGTATATGTTGAATTCAACCCTGAAATTCAGTGATCATCAGTAATTCTGATTCTGAGTAAAACTTTGTGGAGTAAGTGATATTTCAAATGGCCGTTTAAACATAGGTGGATCTGTACAGGCAAAAAAAGTGTTCAGAAGGGTTTTCCAGGCAGAGGAAATGGAATAAGCATGAGGGAAATCACCAGACACGTTTGGGAGAGAGCAAGTTATATGGTGCATTTTTAAATATAGGATACAGAAGAGGAGATAGGATCTGTCATTTCATTGATATAGAGAGCTCCTGATGAGGAAACTTCCTTCACCAGTGCAGATTGCAACTGCTCTGCAATTTGAACTCTTCTGAGACTTGTCTTCAGAGAATTTGCCTTGAGTCACAAAGCCAGTTTGTGTCAAAGGAGAGACATCTTCCTGCTTTTGAGGTCAGCATTCAATGAGGGGTAGTCGGAAGAGATAAATTTTAAAGGTACATTATTGGACCAAATTATGAAGGATCCTGAATATTAGACTTAGAAATAATATAAAATTTTTTCTAATAAATTTCACTGAGATTTTTCTATATGTAACATACATATATGCAGTGATATATGTGCTTGATTATATATGTGTATATATATACACATATACATTTTAAAATATATACATATATACGAACATGTACACATATGTTTTAACAATAAAGTGAGAGAGAAATCTTTAAACATTGTCCTTTGGCCAGAGGACAACAGATCAACAAATTTATTTCCAGTCTAGCTGTAGTAAAATCCAGGATTGCTTCAGTGAATTATGAATTTATCCCAGAGGATAAGATCTAGATCAGACATTCTATTTTAATAAAAAACATTTAGGAACAGAGACAGATTTACTAACTTCTTGGCATGTGCTCCAGCCTCAGGAAAATCAAGATGGATTATATTTGTATTTTTATGGACTCAAGAATCATCTCTGAGGCCCTGACACATGAAAGACTGTAGGGGAAAGCATCCAAGATCTCTTGGCCTAAACATCAGTTGATTTTAAATCTCAGGACCTGAAATCTTCATTTTTAGAGCCATAGCTTTGTGACAAACTGCTATCATCTCATATGAAATGGCAGTGAAAAGCAGTGAGACAGATGAGGGGTGGGGAAGCTGATGCTCCTTATTTTCCCCAAAGAATCCCTAGATATCTAGATACCATGAAAATGTGGTCTGAAGCCTTAGCATTAATAGGTACTATTCTTGTTCAAGTAGGAGATAGATAGATTAGATAACCTCTAGGGTCTCCTCTGACTCTGAGATTCTAGTGTTCTATAGTTTTTTGATTATATTCTCCAAAATCCCCTTGGGAAAAGAGGCACGTGGCAGAGTATGGTACAGAAAGCACAGGATTTAGAATTCAAAGACTTGGATTCAAATCCTAATTTTTCCACATACTGACTGTATAACCTTAAATAAGTCACTTAGCCACTGTGGGCTTCTCCAAGATGAGATAATTAGGCCAAATGATCATTAAATGGTCTCTGAAGTCCCTCCCTTCCTGTTTTAAATCTGTGATCCTATGAAAAGGGCTTTGATGTTAAAACTACTGTTATAAGGCACAGGTGTTGGAATCTACTCTGAATCACAACAAATATTTGAGACCTTGATTCTAGGACTGAAAGTTTAAATTTGCAGAGCTTAATTTTGTCTCTACAATTTAAGAATTTTATTTAAATTTTCTAAAATTCTATTTGAATTTCTATTTATTTTACATTTTACTTAAATTTATTTAGATATTTAGTAATTGTTGTCATGCCACAGACTGAATAGTAATGTGTTTGACAAGCTGTGTGTCTAAATTCTTTTGGAAAATACTGCCTCTTGTTAGATGGCTACTGTAGTGATCACTTCGCTGCAATTACATCTGTAGCTGTTCTTGGAACTTGATTGTTGATTTCTACATAAGGCCTCCCCACTGACAATGGCTGATGCTAGCTCTTCCTTGCATTAAGAGAGGAGTTCTTAACCTGGGGTTCACAAACATCTTTCTCATTTTGAGGGGTCCACAAATTTTAGAAATATTTTGATAATTATTTCAATAAATGACTTGCTTTTAACCTTGTAGATTTTATTTTAATATTAGTCTGCTAACGGGAACCATGACACCCTCCCCCCGCCAAAAAAAGTGCTTTAAAAGCCATGTATTCAGGTCTGTGCTGCAGAATGAACCTATTTTCATGGGAGAAAAGATGAGAAAGCCCTTTGAAAAGTTGAGAAAATAATTAGCTCAGGACTCCTTTGTGACTGTCTCTATACAGCAAAAAGGTAATTCCTACAAGAATTAGCCATGAAAATAAGTCACCTGAACTAGTAGAAAGGCCAACGGAAAATAGAGGACCTTGGCTCCATCAAGTATGACTGTCAGGGGAATTTTCCAGTGATTTGAAAAGAATGTGCCATGTTTGCGTTTCTGCTTATGTCAAACAACTGTTCTAGGTATTCTTCCAGAGACGAATGGGGAAAGGGCCAGAAAAACATTTTTTCCCACTGATCAGGTTATCAGAAAGAATGAAATGTTCCCTGAAAGATGAGAAGAATATTTCAAAGAAAAGATAGAGGAAAAATGATCAGAAGAAGAAAAAGGAACATCTTAACCTGTTTCTTTACAAAGATATTGTCTGGGAGTGGAATGTGGATTCCTATACCATGACAAAAGATAAAGGATTGATGGGTTCTTGGCCTTGGATATAGTATGGCTAATGAGGGCTGGTAAAAATATACTTGTCTAGAGACTTGGGAATCAGATTCCTTTCAGTTCAGCAAACATTTATGAAACATCTACAGCCTGCAAGGCACTATCCTAGGTGAGGGGCATACAAAGAAAAAAAACTATTAATTCTGCCCTTAAGGATCTCACCATCAGTTAATTTGCTCCCTCGGTCACTGTGCACATGTAACCTAACCTCTCAGATGATCAGCTTCATTAATGATAAAAAGAAAAAAAAGGCAAGGATGGGAGGGGGAAAATAATATTACTTTTCCTCCCAACTTCACTATTTAAAGAGATGAAACATTCTTAAGAACAGAAGTCCAACATAAATAAAATGACATAATATAGTGAAAAGAATACTGGGCTTTGAGTCAAAGACCTGGGTTCAAATCTTGGTTCTGCTAATTACTCTTAGTCACTTAACTTCTCATCTACAAAATGAAGAGGTTAGGCTAAATGATCTCAGAGGTCCTTTTTATTTCTACTCCAATGATCCTATGATCCTAAATGATTCCAATGCAGAATAATAATATCTCACATTTTGGGTACCATTTTCAGTGTTATCACAACCACCCCATTAGTAGGTAGGACAAGCATTATTATTATCTCCCTTGTTACAGATTAGGAAAATAAGGTTTAGAAAGGTTATGCTTTGCTTACAGTCACACAAATAGAAAACAAAGGAACCCTGGGGTCTTTTGACTCCCAAGGAAAAATATCCTCTTTAATCAGAATGTTACCTCTTATGAAGCTGGACCAGAACAATGTCAATATAAGGAGAACTCACTTCAATTTCTTAAAATATATATAAAGATGGAAGCATTTTTAAGTAACTGAGGATAAAGATGAAATAGTGGTGTAGTTCTATAACAATGGAGCATGAGCCCTGAATGTCAAAACCAGCTGAAAATGTCATTTAAAGATGAGGCCAAAAAAATAGTGGTGAAAAAAAATAGTGGTGAATGTGTTGTTTGTTTGTTTCACTAGATTGGGGCAAGAAGATAAAATGGAACAGGACTAATGTAGGACTAATGGTGTGTGTGTGTGTGTGGAGAGAGAGAGAGAGAGAGAGAGAGAGAGAGAGAGAGAGAGAGAGAGAGAGAGAGAGAGAGAGAATAGGAAGTGGGAAGAAAGCTGAGCTATTCAACATTTAGAAGGGGAAAAGCTAAGCAACAACAGTCCACATGACTTCACTGAGAACAGGTCACCCTAAGACAGCCTCATTTCCTTTCTTTTTTTAAATAAGATTAATATACTAATAAAACATGAGACTGCCATAGACATAAATCAAGAAAATCATTTGGTAATGCCTATTATAATATTCCTGTGGACAAGATGCGTAGATGGGCTAGAGCAGTGGTGTCAAACTCAAATAGACGATGGAGCCATTCAATCGTAAATAAGGATCTCTGTGGGCGCGTATTGGCTTAGAAAACCACATGCTCATATTATTTATGTCTTAATGTATTTTATTTGTCTTGTTACATATTTCCCAAATACATTTTTATATGGTTTGAGCTGTGTGTTTGATACCCTTCAGCTAGATTATAGTACAGAGGGTAGATTTAGAACAGGTTAAATGGTGAGATTGAAAGAGTAGTGATGAATAGATTGAAGTTTACCATTTTAGGGAGGTCTCTCTTAGAATGCCCCAAGGATTTGTATTTAGCCTTGTTTTGCTCAACATTTTTATTAGTGACACATGAAAGATGAGATTGCATACCAATCAAACTTGTAAGTGACAGAAAACAGAGTGATAATGAATACGTTGGATGCAGTAGTCAAGATCCAAAAATATTTAGACAGTCTAGAGTAGTGGGCTGAATCTAATAAAAAAAATTATTAGAAATAAGTAGAAGATCATCCTTGGTTTTAAGAAGTACTGCATAATATAGGTAGGGGTAGGCATGGCTAGACAATAGTTTGATAATGATATGGACATTTTAGTAGGCCACAGACTCAAAATAAATCAGCAGCATGACACAGTTAACTACTATAGGTACCATGATATGATTTAAGTTCTATGCCTAAATATGGCATCAGGATCAAGGGAGATACTTTACCTTGAACAGGCCTCATGTGAAATAATTATTTTTAGTTCTAGATACTACATGTTAGCAAGGATATTGGCAAACTGTAACACCTCCAAAGGAAAGTTATAATGTGAAGACTGGTGATTGTTCCATATATGAACCACTGGAAGGACCTGGGGATGTTACCATCAGGCTATCACATAGAAGAAACATTAGACAAGTTCTGCTTGGTCCCAGTGGGCAGAACTAGAGGCATGGGGTAGAAATTGCAGAGAAGATTTATCCTTGATAGGAAGGGAAAAAGCTCCAACTTTCCAACAATTGGAACCATTCAAGAGTAGCATTTTGTTGTTCAAGAGGTTCCTCTTATGTTCCACATGATCTCATCCATCCCCAGCAACGAGACTATCCCTTCTCTGATCTTCTTTTGTTCCCAGCTTAGCAAAAAACAAACCAGAATTATTTTGTTGTTGTCAATGATGCTTGAAATGAAATTCTTGCTTTGAATAGCCGTTGGTCTAGATCAGAGATGTCAAACTTGCAGCTGGTTTTTTTTGAGCTGAACTAGATAAATGTAATTGAGAAATGTTTTAACACAATAAATAAAAGTAATGTTAATTTGTGGGTTTCCTATGTCAACATGTGATCCCACAGGAATCTGTTTTTACCTGAATTTGCCACGGGAATAGATGACTCTGAGATCCTGTCCAAATCTGAAATTCTAAGAGTCTTGGTACTGAGTATAAGAGAGGGCACAAACTTAATGAGAGAGAATATAGAACCTGCAAGCTGTTTTTACCTTAGTACTCTATGTGGCACCTATTTTTGGCAGATGGCAGATGTCTATTGCCTGATTTTTAAGCATGAACTTCTACTTTGCATGTTTCACCAATGGAAATATTAGCTCTATAAAGAGACCTTCCAGCTAATCTTCTCCCCAGGAGCATAATATGTTTAGCATAGAAAAGTACTACCTAGCAACATCAGTGTATTCCAACAGGGAGGTTTGGAACAGCTTGGTTATAATACTTCTGTTACACCTGTTTTCAAGATAAAGTACTCATTTTGGGACCAGCTTTCCAAATTAACAACTTGGGGAAAAATATCAAACCCTATGACAGTGTCTTTTATCTCTGAATAAAGGGTCAAGGGTGTTCAACTACCAGGAAAAGGCAAGTCTATTTTAGATACCAAGTCACACCCATTTCATTTCTTGAGGTATATTCTCACATTTGTTTGTCCTTCACCTTGACCTGATCTTTCATTCTTTTTGTATGTCTTTCATGGGTGAAAGGGCAGAAGGAAGGCTCATTCTCATACTCTCTCTCTCTCTCTCTCTCTCTCACTCACTCTTTCTCCCCCTCTCTCCCGCTTGTTTTCAGACAACTAGCTCGCTTGATTGAAAGGGTAATGAATGTTACGCTTTTGTTTCATGGGTCTATTTCTTTTAATAGGAACAAGTAAATTTCTCTTTGGACTGCTAAAAGCGAATGGTAGAAAATGAAATAGATCGCTTGCTTATAAATTCAAACAGATGCAACTGTTTGTGTTTCAAAATGACATCAATGAGATCACTGTGCAAGCTAATGACATTCCACCTGCCAAACATAACACTTGAGTTAGCCCTGTCATGCAGTCACGATGAAATCCTGTTTTCCATTCAGGCAGCACTCTTGAAATATTGTGACACCTAATGTTTTCTGTAATAAAAAATAAGAAAAATTTGACAAGTCTCATTGTTTACCATTATGTAGATAAATCTCCATCCATAAAGTATGAGACTATTGGTTGTATGTGACCATCTTCCCCTGTTTCCAGGCAGTTAATATATACTCTATGTCACTCCTCTCCAGCCCTTTCAACAGAAAGTTATGTCTGGTATCCATTAACCCCATGGTGTTTTCTTCTCTGGTAGGGAAGATTGAAAGAGAGGCAAATCTGTTCCACATTCAGGAACTCCCAAGTTTTGAAGGTATTTTAATTCAATTCAGTTCAATTCAACAAACATTTATTAAGTGCTTATTTGACTTGAAACAGTTCAGGTTGAATGTCCTGTTTCTTTTTTTGTTTCTTTTTTGTTTTGTCTTTTCCCCCCCAAATCTGAAATTATTATATGTTCAGTAGAGATGCTTTGGTTAGGGGGCAGAGGGAGAGACAAAAGTCCAAAACAATGCAGTTGGGGTGGGGATTTCTATTGAAACCTACTTTTATATAAGTAGATAGCTTTTACTTTTTAATGAATCTTTCAGTATTCAATTTAGATCTATTATCTCATTGGTGTGGGTATTTTCTACAATGATGCAAAACTGGTCTGATTGGTGAGTGGCCTTCCCCGGTCTACTATTTCAGGAAGACCCCAGTCATGGTATATTCTACTTCCCTACCACCTTCTCACTGATTACCAGGCTTTCTCTGTGCATCCTCTCTCCTCTCTAGTTCTGGGACCATGATCAAATCAGTACTGCCATTACTACTAAAAATGGCATGACTATCTACTCTTCTGTGGCACCAAATGGTCCCTAAATGCTTTTTCATTCATTTAAAAATAAGCTGTCCATGTCTACTCATCCAGTGAGACTCTGTTCAACGGCAACCCATTGATGCTCAGTCAGTGAGTGTTCATTAAGCACTTTCTATGTGCACAGTACTATGCTAGGTTTTGTGAAAGGTATAAAGTCTGATGCTTCCTTCCCCTCAATAGGCTTTTCTCCTTTGTCCTTGAATTATTAATTGCCAATCAATTATTAATTAATTAATAATTAATTATAAATTAATTACTCTCATTCTGGGCATTGACTTCAAAGATCATAGAGGATCATAGATTCAGAGGTCTTCTAATAGAAAACCTCCTCTTCATACATAAGCATATGGAGGTCCGTGGAACTTGTGATTTTCCTAAGGATGAAGTTGCAACCCACTTACCCTGTGGATTTCTTTGTTCCACAGTTGCCTAGCAATTATATTCTATTAGTGTGCCTGGCAGGAACTTTCTAAATTAAATGTCAGTAGGTCTATCCTGTCTTTTCTAGAGTTTGATATGGTAGAACCATTCAGGGAAATTGAGAGGGTTTCTGTTTTTCTTTTTCCCTTTCTCTTGTTTCAACAACTGTGGAAGGACAATTTATCCTCCCAAGCTTCAATAACTAAATGAAACTTAAGATTTACAGTCTTAACTTATGAAGAAAAGTTCATCAAGATCTCAAGACCTTATGGAGAAAGTACTTGGAAATTCATCTTAGTGAATTATATGTAGTATCCATGGCAGTTCACGTGACCATCACTTCTTACCTGCATCTCTCTTCTGGGCTATACCAGTTCTTTATTATCAACTTCAGAGGCCACTCATTTGGATCAATATCCTGAGAGCCTTAAAAAGTGGCTTATGATATGGTTTGTAAAGCCGATCAGATGATCAGATCTGACATTAGTGGATTTTTAAGCTTACTACAGAAACACTGACCATGGTCTTATAAAGCTGAGTTTGGGGGAATAAAGCAGAAATCTTGTTACGCAGTGGCTCATGTGGGTTATTATTTGATTTAATGATGTTTTGTGATAAACTCAGGTAAAATCATACCTGAAGTGCAGGTAAAAGCACAGGTAAAATCATAATCCCTGAATTCATGTGGATTGAAGCCATCATCGTTACACTGAATGAAAAAGTTTTATGGATCTAGAAAAGACCTCAAAGGCTATCTAGTTCTACCCCTTAACTTTACAGATAAGGAAACTGAGGTTCAAGGAGGATTCCACTTGTCTAAGGATCTCTTAAACTTTCACCCTCAGTTTCTTCATCTGTAAAAGGGACGTGACGATAATAATACTTGTTCTGCCTACCTTATGGTGTTGGAAAGTTTATAGGAAATAACACATAGAAGATCCCCTACTTGTTTATGTTATGAAGCAGCTAGGAATGAAAGGTCTATTTGAGAAAGGAAATTTTGTGCATTTTACCCCCTGAAAAGCATCCTGCCACTTGTTCTTTGATCTCTCTGGTCTGCTTTCCATTATTTTGTTTTCCTTCCATGGCCTTCAGGGTTCTAGATACTTAGGAGGTCTGCTTGTGCTGACCTTGTCTCCTCTCCACCTAGATTCCACGTTTTTGTGGGTGGTGAGTTACCAAAAGCCTTCTCCTCCATTGCTGTGGCTTATCCGCTCCCCCTAGTGGAATCTTTTGGTCTACAATGCAAAGGAAAGATAACATTTCTTCTGTGAAGCAGAAATAAAGTTATGGAAAACATTAGTCACATTGCCACCGTATGTGGCAGACAGATAATTTTTCCCTGTGAAGTAATGATTATGTCGCACTAGCAGTAACTAAAGAATGAGGAATCATAAGACAAGACCTTAAGAAATGGCAAATAGCATCACCCATTACTGAGAGCACTATCCATCCATCAGCAAATGTAGAGGTATAGGCATGGTACTAGATGATCTGGAGGAGATAAGAGCATAAGATTTAGTCTCTTAAGGAGTTTACAATATGGAAGTCAAATAAAGGTTGTAAAATGATCCAGTAGAATCTGCAGCCCAGTCTCACCCCTTTCCTGACATACCAAATAGAGATAATCCAAAATAGTTGTGATGGGATCTAGTTCAAAGATCTGCAGGTCCCTTGGTGTTGGTCATCCCTCCCCTTTGTTGTTGTAGATTATCACTCCTCCCTGACTTAATAGATAGCCTTCATCTCTTCATCACCTTGAGGCCGATGAACCTTTCTGAACTTGGCTTTGCTGGCTGCGAGATGCCAAACATAGCCTATCTCTAGACCCACGTTACATGCCTTTACTTCTTGGGAGGTCTTGCTGGACAATATTGCTATAAATGCCCTTTCCTGCCAGAGTCAAACAATTACAAGGGGATTTATTGACATGCTTTTTATCTGAACCCATGAACTGATAAAGGGTTCAGATAGTTTCTACCTTAGATAGAAAGAGGTGAAGGATAGAGAAGGTGGAATGGAATGGGCAGGAATCTGGATTAGAAAGTGTTTTTCTTTTCTTCTTACAAATACCTGGTACAACATTTTACATGCATGTAGATGAGTGGTAGGTAAATACAATTTCACTTTAATTCTTCCCTTTTGAGAAAGATTGGATCCAAAACATGTTTTTTCCTACCTTTGAAGGAATAAAATACAACTGATTGTGCTTCCCAAGGGTGAGTAGTAACATTACCTCCTGCACATCATTAGTATCTCTACTCACAGTTTTGGTTTATATGTGTATAGGTATCCATGCATAATTCTAGGGGAAAAAATAATATGCTTTTATTGCTTTGTTTTTTATATACCACCAAGGAAGTTGGCTATGACTTTAAATTTAATAAATACTTAATATAAACTACAGGCAGGATACTATGCTGGTGCAAAGGGAGAGAGAGAGATGAGCAAGACAGGGCCTCTGCCTTCGTGAAGCTTACAGTGTAGTAAAGCGTTATAACACTTCATAAATGGCCAACGCGAAATGGAACCTATGCCTAGTCTTCACTGTGCATTGACATGTATATAGCCCTGTACACTTTCTTCGTGATGACTGTAAGATCATGAAAGGCCTCTAATATCATTCCTCTTTTTACAAATGTGGAATCAGGCCCAGAGAACTGAAGCAACCTGTCTTCAGTTATACGGCTAGTCCATGGCCAAGGCAGTGATTGAAGCCAGCTTTGTTGTTGTGTTTGCAGTTCATGCTCCTCCCACACCAACATAAATGCCTTCTTATATGCTGTTTCTGATTGAGGTATCATGGACTATTTCATGAAGATTGTGATATTAGAGTTTGGTCTGGAAAATGAGTTGTATTTCAGTAAATAGAGGTAAGAATAAGGGAAAATATTCTGGATGGAAGAAATAGTAGATGGAGACATGCGAGGATAGTGTGTCTAAGAGACAGTGACTAGCCCAGATTTTCTGAAATAATTACAAACTACCAGTAGGGAGTAAGGGGAGTTGAGGCTAGAAAGTTAGGACTGAACCAAATAATGTCGAGAGAATAAATTTGGAACTTTTTGTACTAGAAAGAACCAGAAATTTAGAGCTAGTCAATTCTGACACTAGCCGTGGAAATAACTTACTGAATGAAACTTGTGCATTCCATTTTTTTTTTTCTACATGTACCTGATTAGTGATTAGACCTAGTGATGCCACATCTGAGCTGCTATGGGAAGTAGTAATCATTATAACATTATAACTCCACCGACTCCTTGTGACTCTAGAATCAAATATAAATTCCTCTGATTGACATTTAAAAACCTTCACAACCTGGCCTCAACTTACCCTTCTATCTTTATTGTTCATTACTCCCTTCTAGCCCCCTGTGGCCCAGTCAAACTGAGTTCTTACTGTTGCTTATACAAGATATTCCATTTCCAGACGCCAATCCTTTGTACTGACTGGAATGCACCCCTGTCTCACCCTTGCCTGGAATGTGCTTCCCTCCTCCCTCTACTTCTTGGAATCCTCAGTTGCCTTCAAGACTCAGCTAAATATCTGTCCTCCACATGAAACCTTTTTTGATCTTCCCAGTCACTAGTGTGCTAATCTGAAAGCATAGTACATCTAATTTGTGTAGACACCTATTTATCTATAGGTATGCTTATGTCTCTCTCTCTATATATATTATGTATATATATACACACACAAGTGCATATACAGTATACACTATATTATACACACACAAATGCACACGTGTAACATAATAAACACACATGCATATATACATGTGTTGTATGTGCATATATACATGTTCACATATATGTATAGTCTCTCCACAGAATGGAAGATTCTTGAGAACAAAGACTGTTTTCCTTTTAACTTCATAATCACCGTTTCTGACAGAGATGCATCACAAATGTTTGTTGACTCCTTAATTTATATCTGACAAAAGGGGTCATATTTTCCAATACCTTTTAAAAATGCTTTAGAAACGCTAAGGCATCAGCAGTGATGGTGTGCAGCTTTACTCACAGGTAAAGGCAGGAGGGTCTCCGGCTGGGGAGTTCCAAGCTTCAGCAGGTTACGTTGATTGGATGTCAGACATTATTATGGTAAGCCCCTGGGATCAAGGGACCACCTAGTTGCCCCTAGGGAGGGGCAAACTGGCTTATATCTGAAACAGAAAGGTCAAAGCTCTGATCAGTAAAGGGGTCAGGTCCATGAATAGCCCCTGAATTTCCAATCTGAGAGAGGTGGAGAGAAAGGAAAGAGAGTGGGGGGGAGGGAGGAAGAGAAATAAAGGAAACAAGAAAGAGAGAAGAAGAAAGAGAAAGAAAAGTATATTAAAATTATGAATTCGGAAACTAATAAAAGCTGCCTTGTGGTCTATGGCTTTGGTTTCTTCATATTTTTATGCTATGGACTATGAATGTTCTACAAAGGACTATTATTGTATGTACTAAGTGAATGGAAGCATTATTTGAAAAGCTGAAAGGCGCTGGGCAAGGAGTAGATAGTCCTCAGACTCAAGGATTCTGGCCCCTCAACCAAATGTCAAAGACAAAGATAGAAGTATCAAGATAAGTGAAACTGCATGAGAAATATATTTATTATTACAAGAAAAGTCAGAGAAGTGATAGAGAACCAGCTAAATCTGTAGTCTCAAGGACTCCAGGGAAATTGCTTGTGTTAGTGTTTGTGTTAGATAAAAACTGGGGAAGCAGGTGGAAGAAACCCACATGTTCTACTGGTAGGGGGCTAAGTACGTCTTTAGTAACAAGAGTAAAATTAAGTCAGAGATCTATCCAAAGAAAGGCCTAAAACAATTTCAAACTTAAGGATCTAGACAGAGAACTATCTTGGACTTTTTTGCTGATGCTTAGTAGAGCCAACCTCTGTGACAACTCTTGGCACCTGCATTGTGCCCAACAACACTGGGGTTAAAAAAACAAGGTGAAAAACAGTCCCTGTTCTCAAGGTGCTCCCAGTCTAATGGGAGACAACATGCAAACAACTCAGACACAAACTATATACTGAATAAATTGGAAAGAATCAGCAAAGTCTTCACTTTGTATTAGCACAAGTTTAAAAGGAAATCAGGAAAGGCTTCCTGTAAGATTGTAGTTGGGACTTGAAGACAAGAAGGCAGGAAGCAGAAATGAGGAGGGAGAGTATCCCAGGCTTGGGGAACTGCCAGAGAAAATAGCCTGGGTTGGAAGATTCTCAATACTTCCAGGACAGCAACTATCTTAGTGTGTGTGTGTGTGTGTGTGTGTGTGTGTGTGTGTGTGTGTGTGCGCGCACGCGCGCGCGCACGAGCACAGGCACACATTCTGCACACTCACAAGTCATGTGATAAATATTTCCTGGTGGACAATTCTTTCACACTCTTTGTAACTGATCTGAGAATGTGCTGCTTTTCGTATGTCCCAGTCCCTATGAAAGTCTAGAGGCAGGGAGAATTCAAGGTATAAATTAAAATTTCCAAGTAATGACCCCAAGGAGTACCTTAAAGGTTACCCTAGCCATAGAAACAATCAGAGTAAAAGCAGATCAGCTTCAACTCAGTGTTTCATCAAAGAATTAATGTGCAGTCTTAGTCAAAGCACCCTAATCCAGCATATGTTGTCAAGAGACTCAATAACAAAACTTCCCATTTTTTCATTCATTAACTTAGCAACAAAGTACTGGGTTCATGGAGCTGCACCATTTTCTGACCTCAAGGAGCTCCCAATATTTAAGAAAAAACAACAAAAAGACAACCAGCTTTCCATTATTTCCATCTGACCACACCCAGATTTGTATTTCAGAGATGTTTTATTTTTTGGAGGTTTCAGGCCATCTTCTTACATTCACTGCCACCCATTCCTCCCCTGACTAAATTGTTTCACTTCCTCATCTCTAAACCTTGGACCCACAATCCTGTAGGGAGGGGCCAATCTCCCCTGTCATTACTCCTCCAGGTCTTGGGGACCCCTCCACTTACCCAGCTGTCTTCCCTATTCGAGTACCACCTGGACTTTCCACATGTCATGTGCTGGACGTGAACATGAACTCTCCTTTTTATGTTCTGTCCCCCCATTTAGAATGTGAACTCCTTGACATCACAGACTTAGTCTCCTATTTGTCTCAATCTCCTTTTTCCCCCTTGAGCTTAGTACCACTTGGCCTGTAATAAACACCTAATAATTAATTTACTTTTCCATTGAATTCTATCTCTGATTCTATCAACTAATTAACAAGCATCATGGTACAGAAGCTCTAGAGTGGGGTGACAGCCCACCTCTGATGTTTACTGTCTGTGTGACATTGGGCAGCATACCTAGACCTCAGATTCCAGCTCTATAAAATTAGGGGACTAGACTAGATGGCTTCTCAGGTGCTTTCCAACCCTAGATCTATGACCCCATGACATTCTATGGGCAAAGCACTGTGCACAAAGAAACAATCCTTGCTGGCCATCTTCTAATGATGTACCTCAAAGCCTTGAAGATTGGCATTATTAAAGCTTATCAACTCAGTAAGAGAAAAGCTTCTGGATTAATCCCTCATGTTGGCCTCCTCAGTTCAGAATGGGACAAATGCTAACAGTAGCTGGACTCAAATAAGGTGGTTTGTAAAAAGTCACTCTTTACTGTAAACTTAATATTTTGTAACAACATTTTTTGTATTTATTTAGGGTTCTTATGTTGGTCCTTGTCCTTTGATAAAGATTACACGACATTTGGGAAAGGGACACACACCCAGAAAAAGTAGCAGCACAATTAGGCAGTGAGAAATAGATTAGCATGATTCTGGCAGTTTGGCTTTTTGTAGGAAATTAATTATAAAATTCTGCTCTTTACATCTACAAATAAAGGAAATTGGATTTCTTGATTCTCATGGTGCTACTCCCTATAAAATGAACTATTTCCTCTTGCATACTGACATGCAGCTTAATTACTGTCAAGAATAGTACATTACTGTAGAATTCTTCTTCCTAGAGACCGCTAAGCATTTTGCATTGTTTAGTCTTTGCATAAACAAAAGACAAATGCTTAGGAAGTCCTCAGGAGAAGTGTACTTAATGATCCTACCACTATATCCATGATATTTTTGTACTACTTTTTTTCTTTTTGAGGTAGTGTGGAGTAGCTAATAGAGAGCTTGCCTTGGAAGCAGGAGGACCTGGCTTCATATTCCACTTTTGACATTTGTTGCATTTGTGACTCTCTATAAAGTTCTCAGTGCCCCCAGGTAGCTCTCTCTAATGTATGAGTTGCAGAACACATGTTGGCCTGTATTGGTAGAGGGGGGGTTCATAATCAGGAGTCCTCTAATCACAGATATAGTAATCCTACCTCTGCCTCTCTCTCTCAAAAGAAAAGAAAAAGAGGTTTTACTTATACAGCCTGATGTGCTTATGGGGAAAAAACCTAGAGCCAGAATTGGTTTTTGAAATCCAGAAGAGTGAGTAAGCTTCCAAAAAGGGGTTTTCCTAAGACAGGGTTCTGGGAAAGGTAATACATGAATGTAAAATGCTATCTATAGGTGCTTACACAATAAGTGAGAATGTTTTTCTAAATTAATAAAGAGCCTTCCATCCATCTGCTTGAAGGGCAATGTGAACAAATTCTACTTTTTCTTGGCCTTTTCACTTTGTCATCAACCAAAGTGAGTGAATTTTTTTGGTCCACATTCAAGAATTTTTCTCTGTGAATTGTAGTCTTGAGAGCAATTCACCTTTAGTCCCTTTGCAGAGATGGCACGCAGTGAAAACTAAATTTAGTACAAAGTTCAGGTTGTAAAAAACAGAAAAACTGGGTTGTTGCAATCAGATACAAATCCATAAGACTTTTTGTGGATTTAATTTACTACCATTCTTCAGGTTGAAGTGAATACAAATAGGGGTGATTGGAAAGCAAACCATGCAAATCTGTGAGCAGTCAAGTGAGGACTTTACTTATGTCACTAAGATCCTAGTTAAGGCTCAAAGGTAAATACTGTGACATTGCTGGGAGAAAAAACAATCCCCAATAAAATTTTTTAATGATGAGATTAAAAAACAAAACAGAATATTACCATTTTGCATTTCAGATAAGTGCCTGCTCTGAATTGAATTTTTAGTATCCCCTTGGGACATCTTAGACCTTACAGTGATTAATAGCAGTAATTCTAAGAGGATTTTCCCCCCAATACTGGTGCACAATCTTCTGCCTTGTTTTTTCAGTTCTGACGTTACCATGATACTTAAGTGTTACTCTTTAAATAACTCACTACAGCGATGACTGTCATATTTTTCCAATTTAATCTTCCCCTCTCTCAGGCACAGTATCTAGGTCTAAAAACCAAAAAAAAAAAAAAAAAAAAAAAAGATTTAGAATCTTTTTGGTCCCCTTGTGTTCTCAGAGGGCATTCATCTTTTTCCTGAAGAATTTGTTCTTTTGCTGTTTCCTTGTTGGAGAGTTAGTGCTTTTGTTCAGCTGTTATTTTAGGACTCAATGAGATTGTTTGATGAAGAACCTAAATCAGCCCAAATGATTCTCCCGTAATTAGCAATTGTTCTCTCTTGTCTGCATCAGAAAAAGCCATCTTGCCATGTGTGGTAGATGTTTTTAGACTTAAACAGACTTTTTAAGTGAAGGCGAGCCCTTTCTACGATCAAATTGGTAGGTTTATCTGTCTCACTTGTTCTGTCACAGGTAGGACTTCTTTTAAAAAGTGAAGGTGAAATTGGATACTCTTGTCTTATTCCAAAGGAAAACCTAAGGAATATGCCCAGGTGGCAGAAGACTGTTACTAACCACAAAAAGAGGTGCTCTGTCTCTGAGCAAGGAAGACTTAGGCAACAGGGGAGGATAAAAGATGTAGCCTTTCCTTCCAGAGTGACATTCTATGATGTAAAAGATGTAGCCTTATCTTCTAGAGTGATCTCTGTATGTATCTTGTAATATATGGGTCTTGTATATAGGTGTCTACTCGTTTATGTGTCTTCCGCCAATGGAATGTAAACTCCTTGAGAACAGGTCTGTTGTGGTTTGACTGTTTTTGACTTTCTTTGACTTTCTTTGTATCTCCACTGCTTTACACAATGCCTGACATAAGGTAAACCATAAGTGTTTGTTAATTGATGGATTGATATATGAGTTAAAGACCAAGGACATATCCTGAGGCAGTGCTTTCTAAGGCTGTGTCATAGGAATGAGAATATGATGTCTTGGCTGTCAGATTCCTCCATCCTTCACTAAAGTCCAGCTCTGAGGTAGAGGTAAACCTGTGTGAAAGACCCTACCAGGTCCTTCAAGGCTGGAAAGTCTTCTACCACAGATGAACTGTGTATCTGTTATTCAGGGCATTAAGGTTAGAGAGACTTATCACCAGAGGACTGTATACTAAGTTATGATTTTTTAAACCACAATAATTCATAGAGTGTCTACTAAAGTGTAGAAGAGATCACATCTGCATCAGGTGAGTAAGTACTTACATGGATGAAATCAGAGGTCCCTGAAGAATTGAAGACTAGTTTGTCAGGGTCAAAATAGAGGAAAGGGGTTGAGAAAGTCCTTGTTCCTTCCTCTGCCCCCTGCAAATGGCTGTCAGATCTCCTACTGCCTAATAAGTTAAGAGGCTTCAACCCTGGGGAGCATTGACATTCATCATTATTCACGTTATTGTTTTGTAGTTCATATGTTATCATGTGTTTCTTGTTGTGTTTTTGTCTTTCATTCTCGAAGAGGACCATGACATCAGGGAGATGATGACATGACTTGCATTTGACTTTGATTTGAGTGAGGGAGGCCTGTGCAAGGTCACCAACCTCACTTTCTCCTCCAGAGCCATTGGAGTCCAATGATCTCATATTCATACGATTACTGGAGATGGCCTAGGATCTATGAGTGGATAATTTGCCATTTTAAGTGAAGTTTGCTTGACTTCTGGGACCTTTATTATTGAGTGCTATTAATTAGATGCCTGTAGAACTTTCTGCAGATTAAAAAAAGGTGTTTTATTGTTTTGTTTTATGAACAGATTTTTATTTCTTGTCAGATGTGTTATTTAGTGAATACAAGAGTGGAATCACTGATTTTGGCCTTACGAAACTAATTATTGGCTAAGGGGCCAATAACAGTAACAACAACATTAATAGCTGGCATTTATATAATGCTGTAAGGTTTGAATTACAGTTTACAAATGTCTTCTCATGTTATCCTCACCACAGCCTTTAGATGTAAGTGCTATTACTATCCTGATTTTATAGATGAGAAAACTGAAGCAGACAGAGGTTCAAGTAACCCACCCAGCTAGTAAGTGGAGCCGGATTCTAAACTCAGATCTTCCAAACTGCAGGTTTAGGACTCTATCTTCTGAGCAATCTGTATGGCTATATTGCTTTAAACAATCTTTTAACAAATCTTTTTTGCTTTACAAAAAGACTTCAGTCAGGGCTTTCTTAAAAATCAAGGTCCCCAACAGACTTCAGTTGTTATTTGGTTTATAGAAAGTCAATTAACAAAATTTTCATGAGCAAATTAACCATTAAGTATTTATTCAGCACATACTATAAACTTGGCACTGCCAGGGATATAGAAGTACTTACACATGATTCTAATTTTAAGGACTGAATAGCCTAATTGGGCACCCAGAAATAATACATGCAAAGCAAAAAAAAAGAGTTAACTTTTTTTAGCAATTATGTAATAATTAACTGTGTAAATAATACTTAATGATTATTTTAATACATTTATTTTTTAATATTGTAATATTTTATACTTTAATAATTTTATAATGACATAGAATGAATATAGATAGATATCTATAGATATAGATATAGAGATATATACATATAGGTTGAAGAAATTCTAAGAGAAATTGTGAAGGCTTGAAGATCCCTTGGTTTAGTAGCTAGAGAGCAGATTTTGAAGTCAGGAAAACCTGAGTTCAAGTAGTCTGACACATGCTAGGTCTTTATACTGACCTAGGCAAGTCACTTGATCTCTCTTATCTAGGCAACTACTTAAGATTATAATTTGCAGAGATAGTGCTGGCCTGCATTGGTAAAGAGAGTTTCCTTACCTAGAAGTTCCCTACATGAATGAAATCATAGTTTCAGTTTCCTATCCTTGAGTAGTCAGTGGGATCTTCATAGAGGAGGTATGACTTACTGGCCTTAAAGGATAGGTAGAATTTAGAGGATAGAAGAGGAAAGGGAAGAATGTCTAAACGGTAGAAATAACATAAATGAAGATAAAAGGGATATAAATAAGCATGATGAGACTAGCCTAATTACATCAGGATGTATATGTTGAGGGTCAGTGGGAAATAAAGTTGGATAAATAATATGGAAATTATTTTAAGGAGATTAGTGCAATTGTGTTTTGAAGGATGAATTAACCTGGAGATGTTTTGGAATGGAGATAGTCTAGAGGAAGCAAAACCAGTAAAGAACTTATTTGGATAGTATTGGTATTAGATGTTGAGGTCTGGGTCAAAAGTAAAGATTTCAGAACTACATAGGAAAGGCCTGATTCAGAAGACATTACCGAGGACTTGGTGAGTTGAGTTGTGAGTGGGCAAGGGAGAAAGCTTTAGAATAATGGACTTTTACACTTTAAAGAAAACTCAGAGACTCTGGTATAACCTGTATTTGTAATGGAATGCCCTCTGGAATATCTCTCAAGGGGTCATCCATCTTTCACTTAAAGACTACAAGTAACAGGCAGCTTGCAACCATCTAAAGGAGTGCTTTAATACAGTTCTAAGTGTTAGGGAAGCTTTTCTATACTTTAGGAAAACCACAGTCTCCCCCTAAATTCAGTCATTTCCAAACTGAACATCACCAGTAGCTTCCATGTCATGGTTTCCAATTCTTATGTCACACTGGTTGTCTTCTTCTGGATATTTTCTGGCTTTATAGTGTTTTTACTGAAACTTGATGCCCAGATCTGAGCAAAATTCTCTGAATGTAGTCTGTACCAGGACAGGAAATTATCAATTCCTTTGTTAAACTCAGCTTAATTCAATAGATGTTTGTTAAGCACTGAGCATATACAAGGCTCTGATCTAGGCACTGGGTACACAATGTAAAGCAAATTGTAAGCCTCTACCCTCAAGAAGCTTACATTCTACTGAGAAAAATAGCATATATACAAGTAAGTAAATACAAGGTAATTTAAGGAAGAAGGGATAACTAAAACTTCCAGGTACCAGGGAAGATTTCCTAGAGGAGGTGATACCTACATTGAGTCTTAAAAGAAATTAAGAATTCTGAGAGAAAGAAGTAAGGAGGAAGCACAATTTGGACCTATAAAATGGTTTATTCAGATGTATTAAGGGAGAAAATAGAATATCCCGTTATGGAAACAACTGATTGACAAGTTTGACTAGAAAGTAGAGTGTGTGGAGAGTACTTTGAAAGGGGCCTAGGAAGGGAGGATGGATCCATGTTGTAGAAGGTTTAAATGCCAACCTGAGGACTTTTGTATTTTATCCTTAAGGCAGTAGGGAGCTACCGGACACTTTTAAATAAGAAAGTTACATGGACCAATCCCTGATTTAAGAAAGTTATTTTGGCATCTGGGTGAAAGATGGGATTACAAAGGATTGAGACTAGAAGTAGAAAAATCTGTCAGATAATTAATACTCTAATCCAGATGACAGTTAATGAAAATTTGAACTAGAGTAGAGGCTATGGGTTAAAGGAGGATTGGTCAGGGTTAAAAAAAAAAAAAAAGAAATACATTTGAGAAATATTATAAAGGTGGAACTGACAAGATTTGGCAAGTGATTGAACGTAGGGGATTAGGAAGAGGGAAGAGTCAAGGATGACTAATTAATCTGGGTAATTGAGAATTTAGTGGTTCCTGCCTGAACAGAAATAGGAAATTTCTAAAGACAAGTTTAGGGGGAAAAGTGAGGAAATCTATTTTTAATATGTAAAGGTTCAGTTCCTATTTATGATAAATTGGAAGTTGATAAAGGACTGGAGTTCAGGAGAAAGCTTCAGGCTAGATTGGGAGTTCATCATCATCAAAGATGAAAATTGGACAAAAGACCCTGGGTCACAGTTATGAGAAACTCCCACTAATTAGGGGTAGCTGCCAAGAAGACGGAAAAGAAATGATCAGATAGGTGGGAGGAGCACCAGGAAGTCTCACTTGATGTCAAGGGAGAGAGAATATCCAAGAGAAAGTTAATCAATAATATCACAAGGTTCACAGAAATCAAAGAAAATGAGGACTGAAAAAAAAAGACCATCAGATGTAGCAGGTAAGAGATTGTTTGGTAACCTTGTAGAGAGCTCGAGTGGTAAGGTCAAAAGCCTGATTGTGAGTGGTTGAGAAGTGTGCAAGTGGTAAAGGAGAAGGGCAATAAGAAGAGACAACTCTTGTCTTGTCAGTGAACTTGTCAGTGAGAAGGAGATCAATGAGGATGGAAGCTTAAGTGGAAAAAAAATAAGTGAAATGAAGAAGCATTTTGGTCTTGGTAAAAAATGCAGATTTCTTTCTTTTTTTTTTTTTTTTTTTTTTTTTTTTTTTTTTTTTACTTTTTTTTTTTTTTTTTTAAATTAATTTTTTTATTTTTTTTAATGTTTAACAATCACTGCCATACAATTGCGATTTTATCCCTCCCCACCCACCCCCCACTACCTCCCTCCCTCCCCACGACTGCATACAATTCTGTATAGATTCTACATATACTTTCCTATTGAGTATATTTTCACTATCGTCATGCTATGTAGTCAGACTAAGATAAATGAAAGAATCCGTATAACAAATCAGAACATGATACACAAACAGATGCACATACACAAACATGATCTGCTACATTATGTGAGTGACTTCCATATTTCTCTCTCTGAGTGTGGAAGGCTTTTTGCCTTGAGGTCCACCATTGGGATTTTTTTTTTTTTTTCAGAAGTTCTTGTGTTATTACAAAAATCTAAGTCTACCAGAAAAAACTCTCACACACTGTGGTTGTTGCTGTGCATAAAGTTCTCCTGGTTCTGCTCCTTTCACTCAGCATCAGGTCATATAAGTCCTTCCAGGCCTCTCTGAAGTCTTCTTGTTCATCATTTCTTATGGCACAATAGTACTCCATTACATTCATATACCATAATTTATTCAGCCATTCCCCAATTGATGGACATCCCCTTGACTTCCAGTTTTTGGCAACTACATAGAGTGCTGCTATAAATATTTTTGTACATGTGGGACCCTTTCCCATTTTTATGATCTCTTGGGGATATAGTCCTAGTAGCGATATTGCTGGGTCAAAGGGTATGCACATTTTTGTAGCCCTTTGGGCATAGTTCCAAATTGCTCTCCAGAATGGTTGGATGCGCTCACAGCTCCACCAACAATGAATTAGTGTTCCAACTCTCCCACATCCTCTCCAGCATTTATCATTTTCTTGTTCTGTCATGTTTGCCAATCTTATAGGTGTGATGTGGTACCTCAGAGTTGTTTTGATTTGCATCTCTCTAACCAATAGTGATTTAGAGCATTTTTTCATATGATTATAGATAGCTTTAATTTCTTCCTCTGAAAATTGCCTGTTCATATCCTTTGACCATTTATCAATTGGGGAATGACTTGTATGATTATACATTTGGGTCAGTTCTCTATATATTCTAGAAATGAGGCCTTTATCCCCGAGCTTAGCTGTAAAAATTTTTTCCCAATTTATTACATCCCTCCGGATTTTGGTTGCATTGGGTTTGGTTGTGCAAAAACTTCTCAGTTTAATGTACTCAAAGTTATCCATTTTGCATTTCATAATGCATTCTATCTCTTCTTTAGTAAAGAATTCTTCCCTTCTCCATAGATCTGATAAATACACTATTCCTTGCTTCTCCAGTTTATTCATGGTATCAGTCTTTATACCTAAATCATGTACCCATTTGGACTTTATTCTTGTGTACGGTGTCAGGTATGGGTCTATGCCTAATTTCCGCCACACTGTTATCCAGTTTTCCCAGCAATTTTTGTCAAACAATGAGTTCTTATCCCAGAAGCTGGGGTCCTTGGGTTTATCAAACAGAAGGTTGCTATATTCCTTGCCTACTGCATCTTGAGTGCCAAGTCTATTCCACTTGTCTACCTCTCTGTTTCTTAACCAATACCAAGTGGTTTTGATAATTGCTGCTTTATAGTACAGTTTAAGGTCTGGTAGCGCTAGGCCACCTTCCCAAGCATTTCTTTTCATTAGTCCCTTTGATATTCTGGACCTTTTGTTTTTCCAAATGAATTTTGATATTATTTTATCCAGCTCTAGAAAGTAATTGTCTGATAGTTTAATTGGTATGGCACTAAATAAGTATATTAATTTGGGTAGAATTGTCATTTTTATTATATTAGCACGGCCTACCCATGAGCAACTAATGTTTTTCCACTTACTTAAATCTGACTTTATTTGTGCAAAAAGTGTCTTGTAATTGTGTTCATATAGTCCCTGGGTTTGTTTTGGCAGGTAGACTCCTAAGTATTTTATACTGTCTACCCTAACTTTAAATGGGATTTCTCTTTCTATCTCTTGCTGTTGAACTTTGTTGCTAATATATAGGAATGCAGAGGATTTGTGTGGGTTTATTTTGTACCCTGCAACTTTGCCAAAGTTGTTTATTAATTCAAGTAATTTTTTACTTGAATCTCTGGGATTCTCTAGGTAAATCATCATATCATCTGCAAAGAGTGATAACTTAGTTTCTTCTTTGGCTATTCTAATTCCTTGAATATCTTTATCTTGTCTAATTGCTACAGCTAACATTTCTAGTACCATATTGAATAATAGTGGTGATAGTGGACAACCTTGTTTCACCCCTGATCTTATTGGGAATGCATCTAGCTTATCCCCATTGCATATAATGCTTGCTGAAGGTTTTAGATAGATACTGCTTATTATTTTATGGAAAGTTCCCTTTATTCCTACGTTCTCCAATGTTTTTAGTAGGAATGGATGTTGTATTTTGTCAAAAGCTTTTTCTGCATCTATTGAGATAATCATGTGGTTTTTGTTAGCTTTGTTGTTGATGTGGTCGATAATGCTAATAGTTTTCCTAATATTGAACCAGCCCTGTAGTCCTGGTATGAATCCTACCTGATCATAATGTATTAATCTCATGATAAGATGCTGTATTCGTTTTGCTAAAATCTTATTTAAAATTTTTGCATCTATATTCATTAGGGAAATTGGTCTATAATTTTCTTTCTCTGTTTTGTCTCTTCCTGGTTTGGGTATCAAAACCATATTTGTATCATAGAAAGAATTTGGAAGGACTCCTTCTTCCCCAATTTTCAAGAATAGTGTATGTAGTATTGGAATTAACTGTTCTTTAAATGTTTGATAGAATTCACTTGTGAATCCATCTGGCCCTGGAGATTTTTTCCTAGGGAGTTCATTGATGGCTTGTTCAATGCAGATTTCTTTTAAACATTTTGAAGCTCTGGATATATTTGTAAACAGCAGGGAAACAGCAAAAAGGGAAAGATTGAAGATGAATGAGAGAAAGGAATGATTCCTTGTAGGAGGTGGAATGGGATGGAATGGGATGAATTAGGTCAAAGGTATGAATAGATGGGTTAACATTAACAAGAGGAAGGACCACCTCATTCTCTAGAGGAAATGAAAATAGCTCAAGGTGAGGGGAGAATTATAGAGGTTCTAAGGGATGTAATAGGAAAAGTGAGGTTCAGTACAATTTCTTCAGTTAAGAAGGAAGTGATCATTTGAGAATGTAATATTTAGTAACTAAAGGGAGCCTAGAAAAAGAAGATTTGGGATGGCCACTGAGGGAACTGTGATAGTGAGAGTCATTCAAGGAGGAAGAAGAGTATTGCTTTATGATAATGAGATAGATACCAATTAAATGTGAATTAATAGTAGACCCAGTCAGCATGGTCCCATGGCTTCCTCTACCAGTGTTGAACAGCATATGAGTGGGAGAAAGTGATAGTGGGAATGATCCAGTATCAAAGATCAACAGGACATGAATGTTAGTAAAAAAAAAAAAAAGGGGGGGGGGGGCTAAGAGAAGAAAGTTAGCCCAGAGAAAAGATAATACATTGATACTGCAAACACAGATGGAAGGTCTAAAGACCACAATAAGGATGAAGAATAAGTTTAAGAAAAGTAAGGTAGAGGGAGAAATGATTAGATTATGATTAGAGAGGGAAATTTGTAATTTAAAATCAAGGAGATGGCACAATTATGAGTGATGGTAAAATTGAAGTGCGACCATCCCTGTGGGTGGCTGAGGTCAAGTGAAGATGCAGGATATGGATGATAAGAAGGTTGGGCTGGAGGGTATATTACCATGTATATTAAAGTTCCTTTGATCCCCTAAGGTTTAGAATCTCTGGATTTTCTCAGGGTCACCGATGGATTTGCGTCCCTTTTGAATGCATTCTTCCCTGTTCATTGAAACTTGGGAACAAAATAATAATAACAGCAATGATGATGAAAACAATAAATAATATATAATTACTCCTATGTGCCAGGCACTGTGCCAGGTGCTTTACAGATATCTCATTTGATTCTCACAACAATCCTCAGAGCTGCATGCTATTATTATCCTCATTTTATAGTTGAGGAAACTGAGGCAAACAGAGGTTAAGTGACTAACTCAAAGTCATACAGCTAGTAATTTCATAAAGATGAGACCCCTTCAGAACAGGACCCGGAGATGCTAGATTTCTGTTAATGCAGCCTAAGAGTGAATTAGTGTTTGGGGATGCTTCATCTCCTATTGACTTGGTTTCATTTCCAAGTCCATTAAAACACCTAGGTCTTTCTCTCACCTTGAACTATTATATAACCACATCTCTCCCATTCTGCACTTGTAAAGTTGATTTTTTTTTCTTTTAACCCAAACATAGGAGTTCACCTTTATTACTATTAAACTTCAGCTCATTAAATTCCATTCATTGCTTGATCCTGCTGGGTTCTTTCTGGATCTAGATTCTGTTTTCCAGCATGTTAGCTTAGTGCCATTGCAAATCAGAGCCATTCATGTCTTCATCCAAGCATTTTATAAAAAATTTCAACAGAGTAGTTCAGAGGATAGGCCTCTAAGGTATTCCACTGGAAACCACTCTTTCAAATAGACATCAATACATTCATTATCAGCAGCCACTCTTTGAGTCTGGTCATTCAACTACTAGTTCATAATCTAGGTAACTGTACTATCATTAATACTTCATATCTCCATCTTGTCCAAAAGGAATCTTGAAAGACTGTCAAATACTTTGCTAGTTACATTCAATCTGTGACCCTCCCCAAACTACCTGTCTACGAATATTTTCGCCAAAATGAAATGAAATAATCTATAATAAACTGTTCCTGATGACTTCCTGAAGGATCTTTATGGTGCTTATATGCTTTCCAACTAATAGCATATTATAAAATTTGGATGGGAATCAAAGCAAAGCTCACCCGCCTATCAGTGGAAGTATGAAAGAATTCACTTTCTTGAAAACTGGAACTATTTTTGATTATCTTCACTTACTGTGACATCTCTCTTTCCCAAAGATTATGCAGTGGTTTATAATTTAATAAGCATTTACTAAGTTCCTACTCTGGGGGTTTAATGAGAGGGAGAAATAGAAACAGAAGTGGCATGGCCCTGAATAAAGAGATGAATTTGAAGCCAGAAAAATGTGAGTTGAAATCCTGGTTCTGATATATACATTCCTTTCATCTCTCAGTGCTCTAGGCAACAATCTAAGACTGTAACTTGCAGAGAAAGTTCCAACCTGCATTACAACATTGATGTAACCACAGGTCTAGCATCTATTCCTACATATGGCATATACTTCTATGTATACATGTTATCTTTTCTGATAATATGTATGTTTCTTGAAGTCAAGGATTGCTCCATTCTTTTCTTTATATCTCCAGCCTCTAGCATAGTGTTTGGTATATAGTAGGTACTTAATAAATATTTGTTGATTAATTAATTGACTGTGTATTCCTTCTCATCTTCTTGCTTACATTTTCTGTTGGTGTCCAAAATTAATTATTTTAAAATCCAAAACCATCTCTATAGATAGCTCCCTTTTTCTTCTTCATGGAAATCATTTATGTTTGCATCATCAGTGTCATTCTTGAAAATATTCCATCCTCCTTTGAACTGACTTTTTTGCAGAATTTTAGACCAAGAGAACCTGATTTTTTAAAATATTACTTTCTTAAATTACCCTTCATCTTTCATAAACTCTATGATGTCATGGTCACTTTCTCCCAAGGTTCTTAACATTTTTACTTTAGCAGCCAATTCTTATTGAGAATCAAGTGTAGAATAACAATCCTTTTCATCGTTTCTCACGATCTATCTTTTGAAGAAGGAAATTATCAAGGGAAATTAAGAATTGGTCATCTGTTCTAGTTTTAAAAGCAGATACCTGGATACTTAAAGTCCCACCTTGTAATGTATCATTGCTCTACCAAAATTGCCATCTATTTCCAGATATTAACATCCACTTCCTCCATCTGGCTGGATGATCTGTAGTACACTGTAACACAGTAATTCTTTTATTTCTTCCTCCAGATGCTCTCTACTGTGTTTCCTCTATCCAGTTAATCAACTTAAATTATATCCTCAAGATACACAATATTATTTCATTATCACTTTTATATAACTGTTTGAAGGCTTCCTCTTTCTCTTGCCATGTTCCAATCATAAATCACATTTCATCAAGTCTCAGGAACATCTGTGAGGTCATATTTATCTAATTTCATTAAGGTTTCTAGTCTCTTTATTAATCATATTTAAAATATCTTTATATAGAACTCAAGTCACTCAATCAGTTACTGGCTCTTTTCTTTGATATTAAAATATTTTTCCTGTGTAATACTCGCAGCTCCCTGTGGCATCTGGCTTAGCTAGTTATATATGAGCAATTTTCTTTCCCCCCTTCAATTTTCAATTTTAAAGCCTTCTTCTTGATAAGATCTACAGGTCTCTAGGCAAATGTGTTTTGCCAACCCATTTTAGATGTATCACCTCCCTTTCTAGGAAATCATTATTCTAAAACCTGAATCATTGAAGCAGAAATCCAAATCCCATTCTCCAGTACTATCTTAACACGATTTTCACTTCCCATTTAGGTTTTTCTCTTCTGGAATACCCCACCTTTAATCAGCAATTGTAATGAAAACATCATTTGTAGTCCTAAAGTCTTAAATTCCTTTTCCAGGATAGAGGAGTCAAAGATTTCTCCAAAGGTGACTTTGAGGTGTAATATTGGAACAATCACGGAGGTATTGAAAGACTGAGTAAAAGCACATATTGTCTTGATCTTCAAAAAAGGGAAGAGGATAATGTCTGAAAACTATAAGCTAGTAAAGGAAGAAAATGTCTGCAGACTATGAACTGACTTACTTCTATTCCTGAAAAAAAAAAAAGAATTCTAGAATGAAAGAGATAGTTAAACATGAAGGAAGTGAAGTGAGCATAAAAGAAATGAGCATTGCTTCATCAAGAAGAATTTGTGCCAGATAATCTTAATTTTCTTTTCTGACAGAGATACTAAGCTGGTAGATCATGCTGTTAACATAGTATAGCTAAGTTTTAACCAAATGTTTCATAGAAGTTATCTTGTTCTCTTCTTATTGAAAAGGAGACAAATGGGTTAGACAGTAATGCAGATAGATGGATTCAGCATTGGTTGGATGGCCAGACCCAATCATCATTAATTATTCTATAGCAACTTGGGAAAAGGTCTCTAGTGAAGTGCCCCATCGATCTGTGGTTGGACTTACCTTAGTATTTTTGTTGATTTAGATAAAAGTGTAAAAACATCCTTATGAAATGTGAAGATGACACAAAACTGGGAGGGACAGATAAACACACTGGATGGCGGAATAATGATCCAAAAAGGTCTTGTCAAGATTGAATCTAATAAGATGACCTTTCATAAGAAATGTCATTAAAAAACAACAACAAAACTTGACTTCCTCTATACAAGATAGAGGAAAAACGGTTGGACAGCAATTTGTGTGAAAAAATACCAGGGGTTAGGAAAGCTAAATTTGAGCTGTGTGACATAATCACCAAAAAGCCTAATGTGAACTTTTTCTGCATTGAAAGAGATATGGGCAAGAAATACAACTTTTAGGAATATTATATATATTATATATTATAAGGATATTATATTCCTTCTGTCCTCTGCCCTGATAAAACTTACATTTTAAGAAGGACATTTTTATACACTAGAGAGTGTCTATAAGAGATCAGCCAAATGCAAAAGGGTCTCAAGTTCATCCCATATCAGATATGATTGAAGGATATAAGAATGTTTAGTCTGGGGATGAGAATTCTTAGGTGAGAGATGATATCTTCTTTTAAGTATTTGAAAAGTCATTATAT